>NC_068324.1:2858909-3158909 GCF_025860055.1 Xyrauchen texanus
TACATCTGAAAGTGAAAGTTAAAGTGGAGCTTTATAGTTAAAAAAAGGACTTAAACATTGATCTGTTTTTCACTCAATAATAATTTTAAGAATTCCTCTTCCTCTTTTTGGTTTTTAATCCAAGTTCCTCACTGTGTGCACACAAAGACTTGGGAACCTGAGAAGCACTTGGAGGAAGCACACACAAACATACACAATATCATGACAACATTATGATTTATGACTTTATTTGAAACAACATCAACTCAGTGCAGCCAAAGTAGACACGTTAGAAAGCAGTGTGAAGAAGTGTGCACTTGTTTGTAGCACACAGATTAATTAATGCACTACAAAGATATATTTGTTACAGTATTGCTATATTCCCTCCCGTTGGCATGTCTTGAGCAACTGACCTCCAATCAGCGTCAAGTCTCGAGAGAGTGGAACTGGATTGCAATATCTGATTTGTAATGATTCCTCCTCATTGTCGACTTAAAAGCTTTTCCTTAGAACCGAGTCCTTTGCATTAAACATTATATGTTCCTGAGAAACCTTCCACCTATATTATTACGGCCGTTTGGTCTTTGTAGAAATACAACACTGTTAAAATTTCACATCTTTCCTAGGAAGTGCAATTAATCCACTGAAAGAACGGGAAAGGCAAAAAAGAAACATAACGGAACAAACAAAAGCGAAGAGAGAAGTAAATAACTACAGTTATATGTGACTGACGCTGTTCATCTCCACCTGGACCAATAAGATGACAGCATTGCCCTTTCCAAGCTCCTCCCACAAGGACACGCCCACTAGCACCTCCAGCTCTGATTGGCTGGAAAATTCACCCAACTTGGTCACCCTGATTTGGCCTAAGCTAGGCATGTGTCTGATATGCTCTCTCTTTTAATTTTATACAGAGTCTTTTCTCTCTTTTAAAGCACTCGCTTTCCCACGATCTCATCATGTTTTTCGCATCATTCGACGGGTTTGCCAGGCTTGGAACTTGTTGTATGCAGACTGCAGCATTTCCTCAAGATGCCCCGTTAGCTGAAAACACAATCAAAATAAACAAGAAATGATTATATAGTCCCACTGCAGGTGTATCAAACATGTCGATAAATGAAAAATCAGCAGTTTAAATATACAGAATGGAGAACGATGTTTGAGAGCCACAGTGTGAAGATTTTCAGTGAATAATGACTTAAAAGAATAGTTCACCAACAAATGTCATAATTAAGCTACAGTCTTGTCGTTCAAATAACTTTTTTATTATTTTTAGCATGAAAATCAAGTTCTCGTGTGAAACCACTTATAATTTAATACAACTATTTACAATTTAAAAATTAGTTCATAAAATGATTTATTATAATTTAATAAATTAACATCTTCATTTATATTATATGTAGCATAATATATAACAATGTACTATTTTTTGGATTATAATAAATTATCTTATTTTTAAAACTCAATACTTTATTAGTTATAAATATAAATATAACTTAATAGTTATATTATTATTATTATAGGCACTTTTCCCACTACATTTAAGCAGGCTCGAGTAACCCCACTGCTGAAGAAACCTGCACTTAACCCCACACAAGTAGAGAACTACAGACCAGTCTCTCTCATCCCATTAATGGCGAAAACACTTGAAATTGCAGTTTTCAATCAGATCTCACAGAACAAGCTGCTGGATGACAATCAGTCAGGCTTCAAAAGTGGACACTCCACCGAGACTGCCCTGCTGTCTGTCACTGAGTTGCTGAGATGGGCGAAAGCTGAATACAGATCATCTGTCCTGATTCTACTGGGCCTTTCTGCAGCCTTTGACACGGTCAACCATCAGATCTTACTCTCCACCCTCTCCTCGCTGGGCATCACAGGAACTGTGCTTGACTGGTTTAACTCCTATCTCTCAGGTAGGTCCTTCAAGGTAGCCTGGAGAGGTGAGATGTCCAAGTCACATCAGTTACTTACTGGGGTGCCTCAGGGCTCAGTGCTTGGGCCTCTTCTCTTCTCTATATACGCAACATCACTGGGACCCATCATTCAGGCATATGGTTTCTCTTACCACTGCTATGTCGATGACACACAGATCTACTTGTCATTCCAGCCCAGCGACACCACGGTGACTGCTCGAATCTCAGCCTGGATGGAGGAACACCACCTGCAACTCAACCCAGCCAAGGCCGAACTCCTTGTCTTTCCAGCCAACCCTGCTGTTGAACACAACATCACCTTGCAGCTGGGATCGACTACAGTAACGCCTTCCGAAACGGTCAGAAATCTAGGGGTACCCATCGATAACGAGCTACATTTCACAGACCACATCTGAAAAGCCGCAAGATCATGTAGATTTACACTCTACAATATCAGGAAGACCCTTCCTCTCTGAACATGCCACACAATTACTCGTTCAGTCACTTGTCATAACTAGACTGGACTACTGTAACTCTTTCATTAGAGGCCTTCCTGCATGTGCAATTAGACCTCTCCAAATGATCCAGAATGCAGCAGCACATCTGGTCTTTAATCGACCAAAGAGAGCACATGTTACACCACTCTTTGTCTCGCTCCACTGGCTGCCGGTTGATGCACGTATTAAATTCAAGGCTCTGATGCTGCATACAGAACAGTCACTGGGTCTGCTCCAGCATACCTAAAATCATTTCTGCAGATCTACACTCTCGCCAGAAGCCTGCGGTCAGCTAAGGAACATCGCCTTGTTGTACCAACACAAAGACGCACCAAAACACTTTCCCGGACTTTCGGCTTCCCAACTCCAACCATGAAGCTGACTCACTCTCTATCTTCAAAAAACTTCTAAAACACATCTTTACCATGAGCACTTAACCAGTCAATTAAAAAAGACCACTTATAAATGTGATCTTTAGTGCTGACAGTCGACTGAATTATTGAATCGTGATTAAATGGCACCATTTCTCATGAGTTAATCGCAGATTTTGAGTGTGGAAATTTGACTACATATATGCTACTTTCCTGTAAAAATGCATTTTGTTCCTTCTTAAGAAAGAAAACAAATCAATATGTAAATGAAAAAATGTCTAAACAAATCCTTCCACAGTATAAAGATGAAAATAGCAAAATAGCACCAATTTAAGCAACAATAAACATTTCCCAAAGTCTAAGAGGGAAGTTAACTTAATGAAAGAACTAGTCCTCCACACGCGCTATGTCTCCGTGGTAACGCGCTCAAGCCGCGTGATAAGATGCGTGGATTGACTGTCTCAGAAGCGGAGGCAACTGAGATTCGTCCTCCACCACCCAGATTGGGGCGAGTCACTACGCCACCACGAGGACTTAGAGCGCATTGGGAATTGGGCATTCCAAATTGGGGAAAAAAACATTGAGCGGTTTGTTGGCAGACATTCCACCGGAGAACTCCAACAAGCTTGGTGGCTGCAGTATCGTGCCATGCATCGCGTGGTTGGCTTTTAGGTGATATTGACGACTTGACGTGCTTCTGTGGTATTTAAATTCCACCTTACAATGGACACGGAATACTTTTTTGTCTCAAGTACCATCTGGGTTTGTTTTGTAACAAGTCCTTTTCTCCATCATCGTTTAAAAAAAACACATGGAATTGCCGTGTGTATGTTTTTGGCGTGCTCTTCTCCATACGCGTCACAAAATTTCCGCCCTATTCAACCAGTGTTTAGAACAGAATCTAATGTCAAATTGGTTACTGCGTTAAAACTTTTACAATTAATTGCATGCTTTAATGCGAAATGAGCATAATGCATGCTCATTTCGACGGTTCTAGTGATAATATATTAAATATGATAATTTAATCATATATTTAATGTAATAATAATTGATATATATAATTTAATCATATATTTCATTTAATAATAATTGATATATATATATAAATAATTTATTAATATTAAATGTTATACTTTAATATATTAAATATTATAATTTAATCATACATTTAATGTAATAATAATTTATATAATTTAATAATATATTTAATTAAATAATTTATATATATATATATATATATATATATATATGTATTAATATTAAATATTATACATTAATATATTAATAATATTAAATGACAGTATATTACACTATAACTATTTAATATTATTAAATGATAATATTTAATATATTTAATTATAATATAAATTATAAGAAGCCACTTACTATGACACCTCATTATGAACCACTTATATGGTATATAATATAATTTATTAAATAGTAATATTTATATATTTATGCAATATTAATTTATGCAATTAATTAAATAGTTAGTTTTATATATATATATATATATATATATATATATATATAATGTTTAATAAACATTTTAATTTAATATAATAATATTATAATTTATATTACATATAATGTTTTATTTGTATTTAATTATAATGTTATTAAATAATAAATTACAACTATAATATAAGTTATAATAATGAGCCACTTATTATGACACGTTGTAACGAAATAATGACATGGGTGAACTAATTCTTAAACCGTAAACTTTCCTGACCCAAATATCCATATAATACTGAAAATGATCAATTCTTGCCTGTATTTATAACAGAGGCTAGTTATTATTATTCATGTGTTCAGTGTTCCTCACAGTGAATGGAAGGGGCAGGGGGCGTGACCTTACATTAATGCTCAAATACTGCCGTTGGAGCTTCTCTTGAAAGGGGCGGAGCTTAGTCACCTGGAATCGATCCAGGTTAGATTTCATCTTAACTACCTGTCCAGAGGAGGGACACAAAAAACAGAATTATAAAAAACATCAAGATCCAACAAGATGGTAGGATTATAAAAATACACTTTTGATATCTCCACTAAATGAAGACCCATTTCCAGACCTTTTCCTCCAGGAAGGGAGTGTTGATGGGGAAACAGGACCAGAAGTGTCGGAGCAGCTCTCCAGCGGCTGTATATAAGTGCTTCAGTTCACTCTGAACATCAGTGGGCACTAACTCTACATTCATAAACACAAAAATGCTGTAACAATGGCTAAAAAGGCTTCTTGTAATAGCAGTTACATTTGATATTATTTATGGGAGGAATAGACCGACTGCAATGAGTGCTGAGTAAACGTGTGCAAGTCTGATATTCACATGCTTTAACTCACGGTTAATGGTCTGTTGGCCTCCACCCTGCATCAGAACCCCGCCAGGTGACAGCTCTGTGATGGCGGAGCCCGCCGCACTGCTAGACATCACCTGAAACAACACAAACACTGACATTTCCCACAAACGATAAAATGGCCAACTTGCATCTGTAAAACTGGTGCACTGGTGTACCTTTGTCAGACAGGGTTTATAGTTCTTCATCTCATTTTGGATAATACTGATGGAGGTTATAATGTCCTGACTGGTGGTGTAATTCTGTAACTGCAGAGGTACTGGCCCGTGGGAGTATCTTATAGGAACAAACAAACAAAACGCAAATAAATAACAAGCAACAGTTAATAGAGACGTTCAACGATTATCAAAATAAATACATAAACTCTGTTTTTACCTGTCAGACTTCTTCAGGTTCAAAGCAATGGTTTTACAGCCAGTGTCACTCTGCAAGTCATCATATTCCATGGCTTCCTGTAATTTCACCTGAAGGTCAACAAAACAACAGTGACGTCAAACTTAAAACAGCTTAATCCTTGGAAGACCCTACTTTGAACCTGCTGGGTCAAACTGACCCATTTTCTATCTTTAATTTCAAAAGCTTGTAATAAAGGCTCTGTTTGCTCCATCTCTCTACTTGTAGTATTAGATCAAGCCACTAGATGGCAGCAAACACTGGGGGAAAAAATTCTATATACACACAATATACAGATCTGAAAGGCACGATTGGCCCCAACCTGTTTTAAGACTCCGCCCATAGACACAAAGCCCCGCCCATCCCCATGTTTTGTGGAATATCTTGGCCTCTGAATGGACTACAAACGTGATCATGGTATCATTTGAAAGCTAAGAACCTCAACTCTGCAATGTTTAATAATATTTCGATTATTTTAACACAATTATTTGTTTAAAATACTTGTTTTGTCAAACTGTGTGTGTGTGTGTGCAATTATGAGTATGAGTGTACATATAAAATAACATTTTGAACTTTTCTGCTATTTTTTACAGCTTTCTCTTAAGTTCTCATGTGAACTGGAGGTACAAAGTAATTAATTAAAAAAAAACAATTGCCAGATCACCTCTGTGGAGGACGTCATGAAGTTTCAGGCCTTAAACAAAGGTTAATGTAAATCAGTGTTAAAGGGTCAAATTGACATGTGAGTCCATCCAAGGGATAAATATAAAACTGCAAGCAGATAGTTCCGGCTCTAAAATCTGACTGAAAGAGCCGTGCGTGTGTGCAGTACAACAGTTTCACCTTTTTGAGTGGTGGCTGAAAGAAATCTGAATCTCTGGAGTTTCCATCAGTGCTGCTAGTTTCACTGGTCTGATCACAGGAGGCTTCCCTGCAGCGCACACACACACACACACACACACACACACACACATCATTGAATGTGTGATACACACACTCACATTAACTCTGCTGTTGAGACACTCACACTTTGCGCAGTCCGGCCGCCAGCACCATAGCGCTGTGATGGTTGAAGCGTTTGATGATGGCACAGTTACTGTTCTCTCTCAATGTTTTGTTTGATGAGTTTGATGAGGAGGGAACCGTCACTGTGCCATAACCCTACAGAGAGACCAGCCCAGTTAACTTACCACCAGCAATAAATAATCCAATACAGAGCTCAAACACACACAAAGGTACGCTCTAATTAAAGGTACAGCTTTGAAGTAAGTGTCATTCAAAGTCTAATATCTCTCACCTCGTCTAATGTTTTATCCTCGAGGGAGAGCAGATCCAACATTGGGTTCTTCACTCCCTGAGACACCATCGACATCTGGCCTGAAAATCAAGACAAACAAACTCCATCAGAATCCAGTTCATCCAGAGACACAGAGGAGCACACACACACACACACACACACACACACACACACACACACACACACACATCAAATTGCTCTGATTTAAGTCTCATGAGCCTTAATAACACATAACACAGTAACAGTTCTTGGGTCATTTTGAGTCGTGACAAAACGGATGATTCAGTATGTTTTTGTTTTTATTCACGAATAAAAACTGGAGTACCGATAGAAGCACTTAGGGAGATAGCGCTGTGTGTTTTCCAGTGTAGATTCAAAAGAATCATAAGAGTTATTCGATCAGAAATTGAACTTCAATGGTCATGGTGTACATTTCATGCTGTAGATTCAAAAGAACCGGCTCATAAGAGTCATGTGTTTGAGATTTGGACTACACTGGTCGCCCTGTATGTTGTTGATTCACTAAAAAGATTTGACTCATAAGATTTATTTTTTTGGGAATCTATGCCGTTTCACCTAGTAGATTCAAAGGTAACGGCTCATAAAAGAGTCATTTGTTCACGAAATTGAAAACACTGGACACACTGTCTGCATGGCACTATAGATTCAATTCAAAAGAATCGGTTCATAAGAGTCATTTGTTCTGTAATCGGACCACACTGGCAGTGCTGTCTATTTCACACTGTGGATTCAAAAGAACAGGCTCATAAGAGTCATTTGACATTTGGCAGTGCTGTCCGTTTCACGCTGTATATTCAAAAGAACCGAATCATAAGAGTCATTTGGCAGTGCTGTCCGTTTCACGCTGTAGATTCCAAAGAACCGAATCATAAGAGTCATTTGACATTTGGCAGTGCTGTCCGTTTCACGCTGTAGATTCAAAAGAACCAAATCATAAGAGTCATTTGGCAGTGTTGTCCGTTTCACGCTGTAGATTCAAAAGAACCGAATCATAAGAGTCATTTGACATTTGGCAGTGCTGTCCGTTTCACGCTGTATATTCAAAAGAACCAAATCATAAGAGTCATTTGGCAGTGTTGTCCGTTTCATGCTGTAGATTCAAAAGAACCAAATCATAAGAGTCATTTGGCAGTGTTGTCCGTTTCATGCTGTAGATTCAAAAGAACCAAATCATAAGAGTCATTTGGCAGTGCTGTCCGTTTCACGCTGTATAGTCAAAAGAACCGAATCATAAGAGTCATTTGACATTTGGCAGTGCTGTCCGTTTCACGCTGTAGATTCAAAAGAACCAAATCATAAGAGTCATTTGGCAGTGTTGTCCGTTTCACGCTGTAGATTCAAAAGAACCGAATCATAAGAGTCATTTGACATTTGGCAGTGCTGTCCGTTTCACGCTGTATATTCAAAAGAACCAAATCATAAGAGTCATTTGGCAGTGTTGTCCGTTTCATGCTGTAGATTCAAAAGAACCAAATCATAAGAGTCATTTGGCAGTGCTGTCCGTTTCACGCTGTATAGTCAAAAGAACCGAATCATAAGAGTCATTTGACATTTGGCAGTGCTGTCCGTTTCACGCTGTAGATTCAAAAGAACCAAATCATAAGAGTCATTTGGCAGTGCTGTCCGTTTCACGCTGTAGATTCAAAAGAACCGAATCATAAGAGTCATTTGACATTTGGCAGTGCTGTCCGTTTCACGCTGTAGATTCAAAAGAACCAAATCATAAGAGTCATTTGGCAGTGCTGTCCGTTTCACGCTGTAGATTCAAAAGAACCGAATCATAAGAGTCATTTGACATTTGGCAATGCTGTCTATTTCAGGCTGTATATTCAAAAGAACCAAATCATAATGCTGCGTTCACACCGGACGCGAATAGCGCGTCAGGCGCGAGTGATTTCAATGTTAAGTCAATGTAAAGACGCGTTACGCGCGTAAAAATTCCTCGCGAGCGAGCGAGCGCGCAGATGCGACGCCTCATTCGCAGCGTCAAGTTCGCGCGAATTGAGCGTCTGGCGCGTTACGCGCGAATGGTGCATTTTGTGCATTCACGCGTTTGACGCGAATTCGCGTCTGCCGCCCGAGTTGAAAAATCTGAACTTTGGCGTCAATTCGCGCCGCGTTAACCAATCAGGAGCCTAGCTGCCTGCTGTCACTCAGGAGGTAAAGTGACGTAAACTCCCGCTCGGAATCTTTCATTATTATTGTAATGTAAAGACAACCAACATTAGTGTCTGGACAGTGTTGAATAAGGAAAAAAACACAGGACAGGTTAATTACTTTTGGAGGCTGGCTCCATTTATCATCAAAACAAAAATAAATAAATAATTTAACCTGATATATTACCATGGAAAACCTGACATTTTTAAAAAGTCTCAACTTAATAAATGTGCATGTTGTGGACCTGACATCCTGGAACTGGGGCTGACAACCTGGGGAAAAAAACCCAAAATATAATAATAATGGACTATTTTTAGATAGTTTAGCTCTTTATAGGTTTGTGGGTGGCTCTTAAAAGAGCCGTTGTGGGGAAGTCATGAGGAGGACTTCAAACGCTACTCCGTCGGCTGCCATGGTACTGCTCCCTCCGCCGAGAAGTGTGCCATGAAGACATCCCTCACCGGAGTGCCTCTCTGGAGGAGTTGTTGGCCGCAACCCGACCCAGACCTGGCAGTGGCTCCTCTCCAGCATGTCCGCGCCCTCGCTGGTGGACCCAAGTACGGCGACGACGACCCATACGCCGCTGTTCTGCTCTCCAGAGCAAATACAGAGCGGTGACTCTCTCCACGAATGCTCGATCAACATCAGCCATCTTGTAAAAAGATGGCCGTCATCGGATTTAGCCTCAGACGCGTCAGCGTAAATTTCGCTTCAAACTTTTGTTTTTACGGCGTCAATTTCAGCTCTTGACGCGCGAATGGATTCAAAGTGGTCAAGCGTATAACTAGACGCGGTAGGCGCGAATTTGACGCGCTATTCGCGTCCGGTGTGAACGTAGCATAAGAGTCATTTGGCAGTGCTGTCTATTTCACGCTGTATATTTAAAACAATCGGTTCATAAGAGTCATTTGTTTGGGAATCGGACTACGCTAGACACAATTAATGTGCTTACAAGAAATACACCGATACAAAAATATGATATCAATAGCATAGACTTCTGATATCATACTTTTTGAAGAGATATAATGCCCACTTAAAATAAACAATTATATATATATACAGATATGCAGATGTATGTGCAGTACCCTTCTCGTCCTGTTTGGCACACTCTGCGAAGATGTCCTGCTGTCCCGTGTTGATTCGATCTCTGTGGAAGTAATGAGACTGAAAGAACCGTGTCCAGAATTCCTTCTCCGTCATGTTGTGAGGAACGTTCTCTGCGTATTTCTGCTTGACTGCAAATTGACAAAGAGCGAGTGATTTGGGGATTCAATAAAGGTGTAAAAACCAAACCACAAAACCTCTGATGTATACACATTAAAAACAATTATGACAATATCCTCACTATTGTGCAATTTGCACAAATATCCAGACAAAAGCTTCGTTTAGAAAAAATATACAAGATTGTTTTCACCACAAATCTTAAGCTCTTCACTTACCTGTGGGGTAGGTTCTGAAGATGGACTCGATGATGTCAGAGGTCAGGTTGTACCGCAGGCCGTTACAGCCGTCTGTCTGTGGTCTGATGTCAGCCTGTAACCATGGTTACTCAACATTATCAAGGGGTGAAACGGCACAGTTTCAAATGCTGTGAAACCCTCATTTATTGATGACTAGAAACTCACCAGAAAAGCAGCTGAGATGCCCACTTCCTGTTTGTTGTTGTTGTTGGAGAGGGCGTGGTCAACAGAATTCAGGCTCACCCGATTGGCCCAGAACTCCTCGGCGCTGATGACCTGACTCACGACCAAGTCTTTATAGAGCTGGAACAGAACAGGGTCTTCCTGCAACATCCTGCAATATTTAAAACACCAAAGATAAGAACTAGCAGTCGAATGATACAAGCTCTCACATGGCCAACGGCAATAATAATAGTTTGTGTTCAACATATTAAAAATAATCTCACCTGTTCTTCTCCTCCAGCTCTTTATTGGCCTTCTTCTTGAATTTGGGCAGCAGTTGCTGTAGGAGTTCTTTGGTGGCATCTCTGTCCTTCAGTGCAGTGCTCTCATTGGCGAAATGAAAGTTGGTGCTTTCTCCTGTGTGCAGAACCAACTGCAGCTGGATCTTTGCCTTACCATCTGGACTGATCTTCTGACCTGCACATGACAATGCAATAAACATTTTATTTGAGCAACAGCAAAATTGTCCATCTTAAATGGAGTTTATCTCTGCAGACGAATGCAAAAATGAACTGTATGAACACTTGTTCTACTAGTACACTGCTTTAAGTAGCAATAATATGTAAAAATGTCAACATGAGTTACTCTTCTAAACAACAACCAAACATAAGAGGCTGTTAAGATGTGTAACTCACAGCGGATGTCGGCATACAGATGGCTGACAGTGAAGCGGTCCTTCCCTTCCGGACCCCAGGCGATACGCTCGGCCATCAGGTACAGATTCCCATCCTGTTTCCTCTGACGAACCCTCTTCACCACCAACAACACCTCCTCTGACAGAGACGCCATGACTACAGAAAGAGAGATTATTGACTGTGTAAATCATTTCAAAACCCATTAGAAAACTGGGCCGGGACTGTGGAAATGGGGGTGCATTTAACAGCTCTCAGTTATACCTATTAATAATTAATAAGCATGAAGATCAGATATCAAATTCAGCTTAATATCAGATCAGGTACAAAATTAGATTCAGATCAGATATTAAATTAGGTTAAATCTGATTTACTTTAGAAATGTAATCTTATTAATAACCGATATGAATTCAGATTCAGATCAAATGCTCAACTAGATACAAATCAGATGCTAAATCATATTAATGTCAGATATTAATTCATATTAAGTTCAGATCAGATATAATGACAAATTCAGTTGAGATAAAGTTTTAAGTAAGATTAAGATCAGATATTATATCAGTCTTTAATGGAGTTAACAGAACTAGTAAACTTATCACTAATTCTTCCCAAAACCTTTAGTGAAGAGAATAAGTCTCATGCTTAGAACATGTAATAGCAAGAGACCCTAAATAACCCCTCACCTGGCGCTCCAAAGCTGGTGAAACCGAAATTAAATCAGTGAAATAGGTGTAAATGACAGTATTTGTGTTTTATTGACATTAAATAAAGACGCCGTGAGTGAAGCAGCCCACGGATCCGCCATAGAAACGGAGTGAAGCCAGAAACTGTCTCACGCTTCCTTATAATAGCTGCGAAGCGGAACTGATTTCAAAATTAAAGTCCCAATCAAAGTCAGTGGATTTAAATTTGATTTAAGTTTGAGGTGGATGTTAGAGCTGAATTGTGTAATTCCTGCGACACTAGTGTCACCAAACATTAAATAAACATTATTTTTCAACATTTTTCTGAATTCACCCTCCATCTGCTACGACACAGAAACTCACAGCATTGGTTGAGCCAATGTTGCTGTCGGGCTAACAAACAAAACAAAAATGCCACAGAAGCACAGGGAAATTAAGCTACAAATAGATGATTTATGGTTGTGTTTGCATATTATGGAGAAAGTATTCAAACATTAAAAAAAAATTACACACATCAGATGATGACGATTTACATTAAAGCTGCGTTCACACTGCCAGCGACAAAACGACATCTCATCTAATTCATTTTCAATGAGAGCTGGCGACTTCCGGTAACACAAGCGACGGTTGGCGACCGGATGTGGGCGTGTCCAGCGACACGACAAAGTTGAGAAATATTTAACTTTATGCAAATGAAGAGCGACTTTCGGGAGCAACAGCCAATACGAGAGAAGATGGTGTAGCTCACGTGATCCTAATATTTTAATAATAATATTAATTGTAAATTGATTGTTTGAATTCTTTCAGATAAATCATATAAAATCTAATAAATTATTCATGAACTGGCCAAAGAATTTAAAGGGACAGCGTTAAATTAGAAAACATTCATTTTAACATTAGACGTTAAATGTTGATTTTAAATTCACTATTGTTTTATATTGAATTGTTCTAGAGTCTATACAGTATTTAACACAATTACATTAGAAGTAACTGTAAATACATTTCTGAAAAATTAAGAGTAATCCTGTACTTTTTTAAATGAAAAAGTAATTTAATTACAGTAATTAATTACTTAGTAATGCATTACACCCAACACTGAATATAATATTATATAATAAGTTATGTACGTTGTGTATTCCAATCTCTAAACAGACAATAAATATAATTTCTTTTTCAAAACAACTTGACTTTTATTTTGAAAGAAGACTCGGGCAACACTCAACTTCCGGTTGTTGAAGCTGCCGCTATTGCCAACTTATTTGCAACTTTCCATTCTGCACATTACTCAAAATCAAGTCTTAATTCGCCTGGTTAACTAGAATAAGTCAATGAACTGGTTTGGTTTTGGTTTCAATAGCTTTGGTCAGATAAGTCCGGCTGATGAGAGTGGACAGGTAAACTGTAAAGTGAGCACACCTGTGCTGTTATCAGACGCGTGTACATCATGTATGATCAGATCAGACTGTAGAGTGAATGTGAGCTGGAGCACGAGAGCTGATGTGCATCAGACACACGGTGAGTTGCAACCTTCAAACTAAGTGTAAAAAATCGTAAATGTATCATATTTGTTTTATATATATTTTATTTTTTACAATTAATTTAATAAAATGTAATATTGATGTTTTAACTATAATTCATTATTTTAACCATTATTCTACTTATTTAATATAAGCTGCTCATAGTGCACATACTACTCGAATATTATTTTGTTGTTATGCTTTGATTTATATATACTACTATATTCTTTTTTAATAACATATTCCTGCCAAAGTTTGGTGATGTCATAGGATAACATGTATTTTTTTTAATCATTTCTTTTTAAAGCTGTGTTTCAAAACCTAGTGAGCTGCCTACCTCGACAGCATATTTTAGGATCAGACATTAAAAAGACATTAATACATGAATTTCTGTTAATCTGTGAACATAATGAGCATTGTGAAAAGCGCTATACAAATAAAAATGACTTGAATTACTACTCAAATGTTTGGGAGACTGTCATTATGTCTATGTACCAATTCAACTTGGTTTGTCCTGTTGCTGTCGTTTCAGGGGGCGTTCATGTGTGTTTGTCAGGGTTTGTATGTGGCCCATCAGGACAGGTGTGCAGAGAGCTCGTTCCAGAGAGTGAGGGGTGCACAGATGCCCTCATCAGCGAGAGATATCTGACGCTCCGCTTCACAGACAGAGTGGAATGCTGGGAAATACAGCACCCCAAAAACAAGCTCGTTTGGAAGAGGGAACAAGACCCCTCACATAACACTGGTAATACACAGGTGTCTTTTAGAGCTTAGTCCTGATTTTGTGATGGAAATAATTCTGTTGCTACTATGTGCCAGGATTTACCAGGATGATGATATTGTTATGATGCATTTAAACAGGAAATGCTGTTACGCTGCCGTTGGTGCCAGGCGGGTATGTCATGCCCAGGCCTCCATTTTTCCGTCCTCTCTGCTCTAAACTCTCTGCTGTAAGCCTGGCGCTGGGCACAGAACACGCTGTTCTGCTGACGGACCCTGGCGCTGTGTATACCTGGGGATCAGGAAGGTAAATGAACATCTAAAATGTTATTGGCGATTAATTGTAAAGAAATATTGGTTTTCATGACTTTATAAGCTGATAAGACATTTTATTGTGTTGGCAGTCATGGTCAGCTGGGTCACGGTACTCTGACGTCACAGGAGGAACCTCAAATTGTGGAGGCACTTTGGGGAGTTCCCATCAAAGTCGTGTCTGCCGGGGGATGGCACTCTGCTTCCATCAGTGGTAAGATTATTCCAGAAACATTCCTCATTATATTCAGCTGCTCAGTCGTTCATTGAGACGTTCTTTCAGCTCATGTCTTAAAGGGACAGTTCACCCAAAAATGAAAATTCTCTCATTTACTCACCCTCATGCCATCCTAGATATGTATGACTGACTTACATCTGCTGAACACAAATTAAGAATTTTAGAAGAATATCTCCGCTCTGTTGGTCCATACAATGCAAGTGAATGGTGACCAAGTCTTTGAAGCTCAAAAAAAGCACATAAGGCAGCGTAAATGTCTTCTGAAGCGATGTGATAGATGTGGGTAAGAAATGGATCAATATTTAAGTTTTTTTTACTATAAATTCTCCTCCCTGCCCAGTAGGTGGCGATATGCATGAAGCAAACGTATCGCTAAAAACAAAAGAATGTGAAAGTGAAAGTGGAGATTTATAGTACAAAAAGGACTTCAATATTGATCTGTTCACACCCACGCCTATAATTTTGCTACTGAAGACATGGATGTAACCAATGGAGTTGTTTGGATTACTTTTATGCTACTTTTTGGAGTTCAAAAGTTTTGGTCACCATTCACTTGTATTCTGAGGACCTACAGAGCTGAAATAGTCTTCTAAAATAGTCTGCTGAAGAAATAAAGTCTGCGATTGAACATTATGAGTAAATTAAAAGAATTTTCATTTTTGGGTGAACCTTAAAAATTGTTTATACATTTAAAAAAAAAACTTTAAAATCTGTACTTATACTGTAGTCAGACTCAGATTCAAACTCTCATCTCCCACATGAGCACAACAGCTCTATATATGGTAAATGGTCTGCACTTATATAGCGCTTTACACTGTGTCCCATTCACACACTCCCACTCATACACCAATGGTGGCAGAGCGCTAGCAAGGCGCTAGCCTGCCTTTGGGGTTTGTGAGCAACTCTGGGTTCAGTGTCTTACCCAAGGACACTTCGGCAAGTCATGTGACCCGGGAATCGAACCGTTAACCCTGTGATTAGTGGCCGAGCCGCTTTACCACCTGAGCCACAGCCGCCCCTATATATCATGCACGAACCGCTAGGCCACAGCTGTGTGACAATGTGTGTTAATTTGCTATTGTTTATCTTGTTTAGCTGGTGGGGACCTGTATATGTGGGGATGGAATGAAAGTGGGCAGCTCGGACTGCCATCTAGAGGCCTAAAGGAGGAAAAGCTCGGACGAAAAAGCAGTGGTATGGGACTGTATTACTACACTTATATTATATAGACTGTATATGTATATATACATATTATTAGTGCTTGTCACTGTTTAGGTGAAACTGACTTGGTCCTCAGTGAAACTGAAGAAAAGAGTGCAACAGAAGTGTTCATCTCAATTCAAGCGTTTCCTGCACTAGTGGATATTCCTCAAGTGTCGGAAATCAGCAGAGTCGGCTGTGGATCTCGCCATACAGCTGCCATCACAAGTAAGAGACCGGCCCATGTGGATCAGTTATTACACAACTGTGCTGATCTGTTCACTTGGGCAATGAGGAAGAATTCTTATTTTCTCTTTCCATTGTAGATACGGGGGATCTGTACACATGGGGATGGGGTAAGAGTCTGCTTTTTGGGGAGCTATATATATATATATATATATATATATATATATATATATGTATATATGTGCCATAGTTGTTTATTGTAATTGAGTTTTTGCTCATGTGCTTTTCTTGTCATTTTGACAGGTCATTATGGTCAACTGGGACATGGCTTTGAAAATAGTACAGATGAACCAACGCTGGTGGGATACTTCCCAAGTCATGGATTGTGTGTTAAGGATGTTGTTTGTGGGTTGTGGAACACTTTCGTATCTGCAGTAACAAAAGAGCAATCTCCCCCCTGATTGAAATACTGTACATCCTTTTATTTGATTACTTTCATGTAAGCAAATGTTCATTAGTACCAGAGGAATAACACATTTTGCTTTAGTGTTTATTAAATTAGGTGCAAATATATTATCCAAAATACAGGATAGAAAGTAGATTTCTGTATGTAAACATTTTTCAAATACATAAATAGTATAAATGCTGCACGAGAGAATGCATTTACAATTAAGGCTTAATCAGGATGTTTAATGAAAGATTACAAGCGCAAGTGAATAATCAGGACCGGAAAGCAGCTTCAATTCTTCGTAAATTTCACAACACAATCTTGAATGAACTGCAAAATAAAATTTACATGTAAAGTCAATGAGGATAAAGAGAAAGACTGTCAAATAAGTTTGTAAATAAAAAAAAAATCTAATTAATTTGTACCCCCAAAAAATGGCAATTCTGTCATCATTTACTCACCCTCATGTCATTCCAAACCTGCATGATTTCTTTCTTGAGTGAAATAAAACAGATGTTTGGCAGAACGTACACGATGCTATTTTCCATATCATAAAAGTAGTTCATATATTCCAGTATATGCGATAGCTTTGTGCAAGGAAAAGACTGAAATTTAAGTTGTTATTCACTGATAATCTTTCTCCCTCAAATCTCATTTGCATCCATTCACGTCACATCAGCTCTGACACAAGAACCAGTGATGTTGTTTTCACATCATTTGAATAGTTTATTTTTTTGGAGCTGAACTGCACCAGTCCCCATTTACTTTCATTGTATGGAAAATAACAGCGTGAACGTTCTGCCTAACATCTCATTTTATTTTCCACAGACGACCACAAGTCATACGGGTTTGGAACAACATGAGGGTGATTAAATGACAGACTTTTATATTATTGGATGAACTAGTCCTTTAAGTACAGATTTCCTCACCTGACAAAGTCTGGGGATCTGGAGATCACATGTTGAAATTCAGAGAGGTTCACACTTCCGTCTTTATCGATGTCTGACTCCTCAAGAATCTGCACAATTAAAGTTGTATTAGTAAAGATCATATGACGGATGTCTCTTGTTTTTCACTTTGGACATAAAGATCATGTGAGGTGTTTCTGTTGGACTCGCATTGCTTATGAGTTGTCTCATTTCCTCTGCACTGAGACGGGTGTCGTCCGTCTCTCCTGTCAGACAGTTCACCAGCTGCTCCAGGTCGCTAGCGTTGAGGGTGCCATCATCGTCAAAGTCTGGAGCATTACAGAAAAACGTGGAGAAAATGTGAATTTTACTATAGACTACATAATACAAGAATGTCAACAAAATTACTGACGAAAAGTTTATTTTTTTATTTTATTAGTGATACCGAAGACGAGATGAAAAAGTCGCATCATGATGATAATAAAATGGTTTTAATTAAAAACATCATGTTGATGAAAATATGAAGAGTAATGGTTAATATGATTAACCATGCACTAACACTATTTATACAATTTTTGTAAGACAATAATTGTTAATGTGTTAATTGAAGTTTACATACACTTGGGTTGAAGTCATTAAAACTAATTTTTTAACCACTCCACAGATTTCATATTAGCAAACGATAGTTTAGGCAAGTCGTTTAGGCAAGTCGTACTTTGTGCATGACATGAGTCATTTTTCCAACAATTGTTTACAGACCGATTGTTTCACTTTTAATTGACTATAATCACAATTCCAGTGGGTCAGAAGTTTACATACACTAAGTTAACTGTGCCTTAAAGCAGCTTGGAAAATTCCAGGAAATGATGTCAAGCCTTTAGACAATTAGCCAATTAGTTTCTGATTGGAAGGAATCAGCCAAGACCTCAGAAAAAAAATGTGCACCTCCACAATTCTGGATCATCCTTGGGAGCAATTTCCAAATGCCCAAAGGTACCACGTTCATCTGTACACACAATAGTACGCCAGTATAAACACCATGTGACCACACAGACATCATACTGCTGAGACTCATTCTGTCTCCTAGAGATTAACGTAGTTTGGTGCGAAAAGTGCAAATCAATCCCAGAACAACAGCAAAGGAAACTGGTAGACAAGTATCTATATCCACAGTAAAGCGAGTCCTATATTGACTTAACCTGAAAGGCTGCTCAGCGAGGAAGAAGCCACTGCTCCAAAACCGCCATAAAAAAGCCAGACTACAGTTTAGCAAGTGCACATGGGGAAAAAGATCTTACTTTTGGAGAAATGTCCACTGGTCTGATGAAACAAAAATGGAACAATCTGGCCATAATGACCATCGATATGTTTGGAAGAAAAAGGGTGAGGCTTGAAATCCGAAGAACACCATCCCAACCGTGAAGCATGGGGGTGGCAGCATCATGTTGTGGGGGTGCTTTGCTACAGGAGGGACTGGTGCACTTCACAAAATAGATGACATCATGAGGAAGGAATATTAAGTGGATATATTGAAGCAACATCTCAAGACATCAGCCATGAAGTTAAAGCTCAGTCACAAATGGGTCTTCCCAATGGACAATGACCCCAAGCATACCTCCAAAGTTGTGGCAAAATGGCTTAAGGACAACAAAGTCAAGATATTGGAGTGGCATCACAAAGCTCTGACCTCAATCTGATCTGTGGGCAGATCTGAAAAAGCATGTGCGAGCAAGGAGGCCTACAAACCTGACTCCGTTACACCAGTTCTGTCTGGAGGAACGGGACAAAATTCCAGCAACTTATTGTGAGAAGCTTGTGGAAGCTACCCAAAACATTTGACCCACGATAAACATTTGATGTTAAATGATCTGCAAACACAGTGTAAGATCTGTAAAAGCGTAAATCAAATTGCAAGGGTAAAAATAAATTGCATGCTCACAGAAGGTTTTGTAAAGGTGTAAATCAAATTTTAAGCGTAAGAAAAAATATTAGCACTACAAAGTAAATGTAGTCCGTATTCTTCTGACTTTTTTTTTCCCCCGCTTACACTTTTGGCTCTGTATGCGCCTAGACGTGGCCAAAATCATTGCAAACCAGCAATCGGTGATAAGCAAGTAAATTAATGGTGTAATGAACGGCAAAGTGGATTGACCACGTCTGTATGTGTAAAATAAACTACTGCAACGTGTAAATGACTTGTGTTTGTGGCATAAATATTTTCCAGAAATAATCTGATATACACTGTTCGGTCTTCCCTTTGTTGCGCTCACTTTTGGCACAAATTTCTCACTAAAGAGTTTTGAAAGTGCTAGGGGGAAGGCGGGTCTACCTGGTTCTAGTAACCAATCAAATTAAGTTTTCCTTGACCAGTTTACTCTGACCTGATTGGTTTAACAACGTCTTCATAAGGCTCAGTGTATCTCTCCTCTCTTAAATATTAAAATATACACGTTATTTTATTGTGAGAGTAAAGTTGAGCCGACACCGTTTATTGATATAAATATGATCCTCTAACTGGTGTTCAAATGTTTCTTCTTGTTGCTGTTCATTAAGCGTATTTAATATTTAAGTGTTTTTTTTTACCGAAGATTCGGAAGGCGTAGTGGGACTTGATTTCCAGTGAAGCCGAATCACTGAAGGCACTCAAGAGATCCAGAAAATCTTCAAAGCTCAAGCTGCCATCCTTTATATCGGAGGATGAGAAAACATGGCATATCCTTTTCCGGAAGGGGTTAGACTGCGACAGATCCAAAGCATAAAATTAATATGAAGCTGTGATTTTTAAATTATATTAATAGTGAAACTAATGAAACACAGAACTGCAGTTAACAGTTTAGTGCATCTTTTCTTACCTTCAGTTCAGGAACCATTAAGATCTTTTCCATGGACAACCTAGAGATGTATGGTCCATCCTCTCTGCCCTGAAGTTCACTGAATCTTTTGTGTGCCCTAAATAAACGTCAATGATGAGATACAGATCTGTTGCTGTTAGTATGTGGGAAAGGCCCTAATGAGGTTGATCTACCCTGGAGTATGAGTTAAAAATGTTCCCTAAAACTGCTTAGAGGAACTATATTTCCTTAGGTGCGAAAGCGATGAAAAGAACTAGTCCCGGGGAAAAGTACCTAAAACAGGCTTTAGTACTGCCAGTGAGAAAGTCCCTAATGAGGTTGATTGTTAGTTTGCTAATACAAATCCACTTAACAAGGATTTGTTCAATGCCTCACTGATATTTGTCATTCTACTAGTTTTATAGTGATTTTTGGTCATTTTTGGAGCTCCACAGTCCCTATATACACCCCAAACATATCTACCCTGGAGTATGAGTTAAAAACGTCCCCTAAAACGGCTACGAGGAACTATAGTTTCTTAGGTGTGAAAGCAATGAAAAGCACTAGTCCAGGGGAAAAGAACCTAAAATAGGCTTTAGTACCGCCAGTGAGAAAGGCCCTAATGAGGTTGATTTTTAGCTTGCTAATTGATTTGTTCAATGCCTCAATGATGTTTGATGTCATTCTACTAGTTTTATAGTGATTTTTGTCATTTTTGGAGCTCCACAGAACCACAGTCCCTATAGACCCCAAAAGTATCTACCCTGGAGTAGGAGCTAAAAATGTCCCCTAAAACTGCTTAGAGGAACTATATTTCCTTAGGCGTGAAAGCAATGAAAAGCACTAGTCCAGGGGAAAAGAACCTAAAATAGGCTTTAGAATATCGCCAGTGAGAAAGGCCCTAATGAGGTTGATTTTTAGTTTGCTAATACAAATCTACTTAACAAGGATTTGTTCAATGCCTCAATTATGTTTGATGTCATTCTACTAGTTTTATAGTGATTTTTGTAGCTCCACAGAACCAGTCCCCATTTACTTTCATAGTATGGAAAATAGCAGCTTGAACATTCTGCCTAACATCTCTTTTTGTGTTCCATGGAACAACGTGCTATGTAGAGTATATGTAATAATACAACAATAAAGGCAAGTAACATGTGATGTGTGTTATAGGAATTTTATGACTTACAGTAATATTTCCTGCTTTGTGAGAAATGTCAGCTCCTGAGGTAAACAAAGAGAAAAATTACGACACATAACTGCAATTCCTTACAGTAAACATTAAATGTACGTTTTATAATTGGAACTTTTCCAAAACTTGGTCCTGTTTGAGTAGAACTATCAGACAATCGAAGTTTGTCTTTTTATTTTTTGGAGCAACCAAAAAACATTAAAAATGAAAATAAAAACACACAAATAAATAAGTCAAATAAGTCTCACCTGATATTCTGAGAGAAGATCTTTCGGCAATTTACTCGCTGTTGCCCCCATAACCACGTGTTTTTATTCCTCACGTCAAGTAATTCAACAATAGAGTCGGTTAATATTACTATTGTTTTATAAAACAGACGAAAGTTTCTCAAGTTGTGTTGTTTTTAGCCAATAGGCTACGCAAACTTTGGTCGTTGACAGGCACTAAACTTCCTCTTCCTGAATGACGGAATGGTTGGTTACCATGGAAATTAAACTGCATAGCATAGAAACAGACATTGTTGTGACGTAATTTATTATTCTGTAATGGTGGTGCAGTTGTACGCATCATATCACACATAATCCCACAACATGTCATATAATGTACCTTTAAAAAAAAACAATAAAACCACGTAAAACTAAATTAGGAATAAATGTCTGAATTTGGGTAATTTAGTATATTATTTATTAATCAAAATAGTCCATTCTCTGTAAAATAAATAAATAAATGAAAGATAAACAATTATATTTGTTCTCAGTGAGACTTTGATATAATGTATCTTATAAATTCTTCGTTTCCCGTTTTCTCACTGTTTTGTTTTATTTTTATTATCATTATTGTTAACTTTTTTAATCGTTTTTTTATTCTTGTAAAATTCAATTGATTTATAGATTTATTTATTATTTGATTATTGACTTTTATCATTTCACCTTATTCAATAGTATAATATCATTATTGTCTCATTTAATCTTATAATATTATTTCTTAATCTAATTTATTTTTGTTTGATTAATATTTAATAAAAATATGAATACTACTACTAATATTTGTATATTATTATTATACATTAATTTAATTATTTAATTTAATATAAACATTTGATATAGCTGTATTCTTGTTTATAATTCGATAGATATTATTTAATCGTATTTACTATAACATTTATTTCTAAACCATATGTATTTTGTGATTATGCTCATATTTTTGTGAAACTTATCACCTTTTTTAATAGTATATTATTATGTTTCATAATCTTATTTGTTATTTGATTATTGTCTTATTAATCTTATTTTTTTTTCTCAATCGAATTTATTTTCTATTTTATAAAAACCTCAATAATGATAATTCATTTTTATTACTATTATTGTTAATTGTTCTTGTTTTATTTAATACTACAATATCATATTTTAATCTAATTTATGATTTGATAGACATTATTTAATCGTATTGTTTTCATAATAATAATATTACATTTATTATAAATAATATTTGTTAGCTGATCGAATTTAATCGAATAATGCTGTTTCTAAATCGTTTATTTTATTTTATTTTTGTACTTTTTAATAAACATATTAATTATATTATTAATTAGATTATTTATTATTATTTTTCTTTATTTTATTTAAATATTTGAATTATATACATATTTTTAATTCTTATTTATAATGTGATATATCTTATTTATTCATCCGCACATTATTTACACATTTCCCAGCGTCCCTCTCGCGGTCACCAACATGGCAGACAAGCAGACGGTGGAGTTGCAGTCCGTAACTGCAGAAATGCAGATTTTGCCTAACGGAGACTCTCACCTTCCCAAAGAGGACGCGGAACCGGTCGACGAAAGCGGGAAAAAGAAGAAGAAAAAGAAGAAGAAGGGAAAAACAGCAGCCGTAGGTAATAAAGTCGAAGGAAAGTGTCGCGTGGCCTTGCAGACTGAGAGCTCTTTAAAGCTGATAACAATCGTGTTTAATACCTTATAATGTCTTATTAAGTCGAAACCCCTCGTAATCAGGAATAAAAGTATTTGCACAGAATTTAATGATTAGATTATGACTGCATTATGAAGTTATGGGCCTGATAGAGTGTTAATGTTGTTATGTGAGAGCTGGGTTTGACACCACGTGGTTTATATCTACATTTCATATCGGTGTTTTTTTATTTTCCGTTTAATGTAAAATTCCGAATAATGAAATTGGAAGAATGTGTATATGTGTGCAGGTTTATCCATGCGACGTGGTGTTTGTGAACGCTTGTGATCTCCTTGTATCACCCTTCGTGTCCTGTGTTGCTCATTGTATAATACTGATTATTTTATTGTTTATTTGTTTATAACTGAGATTGGCAGAACCAATTTGTGATTGTTGTTCCTGCTTTTTGACATCTAGCTAAATAAGTATACTACAACAATTGAACAATATGCATTATTGATAATTTATTAGAGGTAGACCGATATATTGGTTTTACCGATTAATCGTTGCCGATAGTTGCTTTTTGGAACTTTCGTTATTCGCAAAAATCGATGTCGATAGTTGACGATAGTTTTTCCATCATTTTGTCATTTCAAAATAAAAGTCTACAGTTTGTTTTCAAAAATCGATGTCGGTAGTTGACGATAGTTTTTCCGTCATTTCAAAATAAAAGTCTAGTTTGTTTTCAAAAATCGATGTCGGTAGTTGACGGTAGTTTTTCCATCATTTTGTCATTTCAAAATAAAAGTCTACAGTTTGTTTTCAAAAATCGATGTCGGTAGTTGACGATAGTTTTTCCATCATTTTGTCATTTCAAAATAAAAGTCTACAGTTTGTTTTCAAAAATCGATGTCGATAGTTGACGATAGTTTTTCCATCATTTTGTCATTTCAAAATAAAAGTCTACAGTTTGTTTTCAAAAATCGATGTCGGTAGTTGACGATAGTTTTTCCATCATTTTGTCATTTCAAAATAAGTCAACAGATTGTTTTGGGCTTGTTATACTTAAAAAAAATTCCACGTTATGCACCAAATCTTAAAAAAAAAGAATTCTTGTTGATTTCGGTTTAACAATAAACTGCTCTGAAAAAACATTGTCATTGTATAAATCAATTTTAAAAACTGTCTGCCGACTAATTGGTTATCAGCCTTTCCTACAACCTATTGGCAAAATTCACTATCGGTCGACCTCCATAATTTATACAAATTATTATTAGTAGTAATGATAATAATTTTAATATTTTTTGCAAGCAGTTCATGCATACAATTAATACCAATTATTTTACCGTTTATTTCTCTAACCAACTTTTAATTGTTGTTCCTGCTTTTTGACATATAGTTAAAGAATTAGCTTACAACAATAAAACGATATGCATTATTGATAATTTATTGTCGTTATTATTAATTTATATATTTTTTGCGATGGTTGGTTTATGCAGAAAATACATTACAATAAGTAATGTTCTCTTGACTGCTGTGCTTGTAAAGTGTGAATATTGGTATAAAATAATCTATTAAATCTATTATCTTGGTCCTTGATTGTATATTTTTTTGTGTATTTTTACTGGACTTGCATTGTCACATATTTGTTGTATATCTGTACCCACAATGATTTCCACCAGCCCTGGCAAATGCCAATAAAGACTCTCTTGTATTCTGTTCTATTAGGAAACCATGAGGGTGAAGTTGAGTCGGACATCACTAAAGTGACAAAACAACTCAAGCAACAAACTATAGAAGAGCAAGAGAAGGAAGACGAGGCAGAAGAGGGTTTGTCAGTTTTAAGAGATCCAGTTCCTGCAATAATGAGTCCATATTCTCATACGGTTTTTATATGGTGTCATATGTTTGAGGCTTGAGGACAGTAAAAGTTTGTTTTTCTATTTGATAATTATCTTTATCAGGCTTTACAAAAAGGTTGTTTTACATTAACATGAACTATTGTAATATTTGTTTTGTGGCAGATGGCGAGGAAGGAGATTCAACTGGAAAGAAAAAGAAAAAGAAGAAGAAAAAGAAAGGCCGTGAGTGAATGATCCAAGACCAAATTAATCCAATGCTGTTTATTTTTACTATTTAGTAAAAAATTAATAATGCTTATATATTTAATAATAATATTATTATTATTATTTAATTGTATTTATTTTATATAAAATATTATTTTGTATTTTATTTCATATAAAAATATTATTTTTATTTATAATTTGATATATCTTATTCAGTTGTTTTGGTTTTTATTCTCATAATATAAAATTTATTTTGAAATCATGTTATTTAGTAATTGTCTCATTTAATCTTATAATATTGTTTCTAAATGTAATTTATTTGTACTATTTAGTAAAAAATTAATAATGCTTATATATTTAATAATAATATTATTATTTAATTGTATTTTATTTCATATTAAAATATTATTTTTGTATTTTATTTCATATTAAAATATTATTTTTATTTATAATTTGATATATCTTATTCAGTTGTTTTGGTTTTTATTCTCATAATATAAAATTTATTTGAAATCATGTTATTTAGTAATTGTCTCATTTAATCTTATATTATTGTTTCTAAATTGAATTTATTTGTACTATTTAAAAAAATATTAATAATGCTAATTGTTTATTTTATTGTTTTATTTTTAATTGCAATATAATATATATATTTGTTCTTATTTATAATTTGATAGATCTTTTTTTATAATTTATTTCTACTTTTTAATACAAATTTCAATAATGCTAATCATTTATTATTGTATCATTTTAATATTTAAAATTACAATATTATTTTTATTCTAATTTATAATTTGAAAGATCTTATATAATCGCACATGATTTACACATTTCCTAGCGTAAATAAATATTTTGAACAGTTAAAATATTATGGTTAATTATGATCCGGTGCAAGTGATTAGTCTAAACGATTGTCCTATTCTTCCATTTCCAGCCAAAGTTCAAACAGATCCTCCATCCATTCCCATCTGTGAGCTTTATCCCAGTGGAGTTTTTGCTAAGGGCCAGGAATGTG
This sequence comes from Xyrauchen texanus, assembly GCF_025860055.1. Lineage (NCBI taxonomy): Eukaryota > Metazoa > Chordata > Actinopteri > Cypriniformes > Catostomidae > Xyrauchen > Xyrauchen texanus. Next base: position 2,885,433 of record NC_068324.1, read on the forward strand.
AATATCCACCTGCACAGGACGGGTACGGACTACTCCCACTCATTGTGTATTTTACACAATCTCAATTCTGCAAATTTTCTAAAATAATTTGCTTTATTTTAAATCCATTGTGCTGGCATACAAAGCCAAAATGATGGAAATCAGGTCACCGTCCAAATACATATGGACCTAACTAAACATTTTAAATGATTGAATAGTCTGATCTTATGTTGATGCTCATAGTGGATCTGTTTAATCTTCCTCACAGACGTACTGCTGCGCGGAGGACCAGCAGTGAGGAGAAGGTTTTGGATCAGGCTAATGAGGAGATGTGGAATGACTTCAGACAGGCTGCTGAGGCCCACCGGCAGGTCAGGAAATACGTCAAGAGTTGGATCAAACCGGGAATGACTATGATCGAGATCTGGTGAGCCAATCTTTACCTCTCTCAAACTGTGTTTACTGCCCCCTGCTGGTCTGGCGCTATGAGTAATTGTGTTCTAATGACATCATTTCTAATGACTCCACTAATCCGGAGTCGAATGTCAGGTTTAATTAACCACATCTCATTTTTCCCTGACAGTGAGAAGCTAGAGGAGTGTTCCAGGAAGTTGATAAAGGAGAACGGTCTGAACGCTGGTTTGGCTTTTCCGACCGGCTGCTCTCTGAATCACTGTGCGGCTCACTACACTCCTAACGCAGGAGATCCCACCGTCCTCCAATACGACGATGTCTGCAAGATCGACTTTGGCACGCACATTAACGGTGGGGCTCAAAAACACGAATTTAAATTTTCTGATGCATCTCAACTCGATCTTCATTGACATCTTTTTATTTTGTCGTTTTAGGTCGAATTATTGACTGTGCTTTTACCGTCACCTTTAACCCAAAGTACGATAAACTGCTGGAAGCTGTTAAAGATGCCACGAATACTGGAATTAAGGTAGAGTTTAAACTGAAGACATTTCACATTTATTTATTGGTGAAATATTTGTAACTCATGCTTCCGGGTGAATTCAATAACGTATCTGCTTCACTTTTTACCACAACATGGAAGAAAATTCTCCAAAAAATCCCAAATTGTCATTACCGAAATGCATCCAGTCATAATATTTTGTTGTTGTTATTTTAATTCTCAATGGTGATTCTAATTAGATTATCTTTACTGTAATGCATTCATTTCAGGGAAAACATTGTTTTTATTAAAGCTAATGTAACTTTTTCTGTGTTGAAATACTTCTATCCCAGATATAGATGCATAGGTTAATTTTCTCAAAAACTAAACACTGTCTCTGTGGCACTATAAACATTTCTGTTTGTTTTGAACAACCTGCTTCGACCCGCCCCAACAATGTTACTCAACCTATCTCTTGCTTTAACCAATGGCAAACGGGGGGCATTTTCAGAAAGCTGTTTTGAAGTAAATTCTTGCAATTTCCTTCGTTGTGTTAGTGGTGCAGAAATGACATGCTTCGGCTTTAATTATAATTTTTCTGCATTCCAGTAAAAATAATGGGGGTTCTTAATTGTCTTGAATATGTCAGAATGCAAAAATCTTTATGCTATATATATATATATATATATATATATATATATATATATATATACATACATACACACACATACATATATATTAGGGCTGTCGATTAAAAAATTACATTTATGCATTTGGCAGATGCTTTTATCCAAAGCAACTTACAGTCACTTATTACAGGGACAATCCCCCCTGGAACAACTTGGAGTTAAGTGCCTTGCTCAAGGGCCCAACAGTGGCATCTTGGTGGTGCTGGGGCTTGAACCCCCGACCTTCTGGTCAGCAACCCTGAGCCTCAACCACTGCGCCACCACTGCCTGCAAAACAATTAATGCAATTAATCACACTGCTCTCGGACCGTAATAAGATAGATTCCTGAGAAATGCTTGTAGTACCACCTGTTTACTCCAGGGGGCAGTAAGTGAAACTTCAGCTTTATGAGCAACACACAGTTTATACAGTGAACAAACACTTCAGCAGAACACCACAAACATTCGTTACGTTCTTGCTTTCAAAACACTTGATGGATAGCAAATGCGAACTAAGGGATCTCAAGATGTGTTTAAAGATTGAGTATTAAACTATATTTAATGACACAGGGACCTAAAAATTGTATGGTTATGATGCAACGCACACGAGATGCTACACAAGCATGTCTGACACAGGTGTTCATTGACGGTCCATAAACAAACCCTCATAATAAATCTCCAACTGATTGACAAATTCACTTGTGAAATGGATTACTGTGAACTGTGTGACAATGATTGACTAATGATCAATAATATGGTAGTAATCAATACATTGTATTCTAAAGCCGCTTTTTGTATTGTTTTATCAATGATGAACTCTTCTGCCACAAGAATGTAATGCATTTTAATTATCTGGGGACACCGTGTAATTAATTTTTTTATTAAATTGATGATTTAGATGTTGTGTATTTCAGTGTGCAGGTATTGATGTTCGTTTGTGTGACATTGGAGAATCAATTCAAGAGGTTATGGAGTCTTACGAAGTGGAGCTCGATGGAAAAACGTATCAAGGTGCGTTTTCTTTTATGCAAACCACTTTAGTGTGAATAACTCCAGGTATTCTACTAATGATGCTATTTATCTTTCTAGTGAAACCAATCAGAAATCTCAATGGCCACTCTATTGGACAGTACAGAATACATGCAGGCAAGACGGTGCCCATAGTGAAAGGAGGTGAAGCCACCAGGATGGAGGTGTGTTCGCTACTAATTTTCTACTTAATTTCATGGTTCATGTAGGCCATCCAATATACATTAAGTTTACTATAACACATAAAATGTGGCAGACATTAAGACAGTCTGAAAGTCCTGTTCAAGTGTATGTGTTTAGCGCTGAGCTTGGGTGTGCAACACAACCCTTAGCTGGCAAATCTCAATCAGTCAGCACCATAAGGCTTACAGAGGTGTAGTCAAGCATGTTTTAACACAGATTGTTTTTACAGCACCTGAATTGAAGTCTCTCACAATATTGTGTACCCATTATTGAGGACTCACTTTGAAACTGTAGCCTCCCAAGCTGCACGCTGCTCATAATTTAAAGTATTTAAACTACAGTCAAACTACATCAAAGCTATTTAAAGAAGAACATATTTTAGAGATGTATATATCTCGTTTGGTTAAAATAGCTGAGCTAATGTTAGCTTCTGAATAATGTAGATCAGTTTAGTGTTGGACCGTTATATCGGCCTGGCCGACTTTCTCTTGTGTCAGCCATCCTGCTCTCTAGATACCAGCTTCAGCCAATCAAAAACCTATATTGGTCGACCACTAATGAAGATAGTAGCCTCACTGCTTTTAGGGATGAAATCAACTGCATTTTGCTTATATGAAAACAGTCTAGTAGTGTTGTTGATCTTGTTAAGAGTTACATTCTGTGGTTTTTAGTTTTGACGTTCTGTTTTGTGTGCTGCGTCTCCTCTTCGACAGGAAGGAGAGGTTTATGCCATTGAGACCTTCGGCAGCACTGGGAAAGGCATGGTGCATGACGATATGGAGTGTTCGCATTACATGAAAAACTATGAAGTTGGACACGTGCCAATAAGGTGAGGTGCGACTTAATCTTAGGATGTAAACCTATGTTAGGTGGCTAAGAGTCCATCTAAAAATGTTGTTTTAGTGTGCGAGTACCGATGCTTCCTTATTGGTACTCACTGATGCCTGTTTATTTACATTTTATGCAGAAAAACAAATTATCAAATGAAAATAGTTCAATTCATTTTCAACATAATATAACAAATTAAGTGCTTTTCTACAGCTGTGACATGTATCTAGCTCTTCTATGAAGGAGGAAGTGGGGGTCAGGTGAACAGTCCACGTAATTCTTTATTTACAGTTTTCAGTTTCACACATCAGTTTGCTTTTCAGCACAACATAAAGGCACACACAATCACTGCTGCTTGCGTCTCTCTCCCCTCCGGCGGTCTAGACTCCCTTTTTATCCCTCTCCAGCTCAGTGTAACGAAGAACAGCTGTTAGAGATCATTTACCCCAGGTGTCAATCCTTACCGTTCTTTCTACTGACATAGCTCCATCCACTGAACCGGATCTGGTGCATCATTTTTCTGGGGCCCCATAAAAAATGAACGGAAGTGTCACATACGAATGGTTTAATAGGAACGTTGTGGAAAATGGGAGTTAAGGGAATCAGCCAATATCACTTTGTTAAATCCACTGTTGAATAAAAGTTAGCGACGCCCAATCCGAGGCATCGGGTATCCATCAAATTTAGACACTGCATTGACTGGACTATAATCCACAAAGAACTGGACTGCGCCCTCGCTCTTAGAAACCAAAACCACTGGGCTGGCCCAGTCACTGTGAGATTCTTCCATTTCACCCATATCCAGCATCGCTTCCCGAACTTTTTTTTTTTTTGTGCTCAGGTAATCAGTAGGGACGACTACGAACCTCTACCCCTGGGGTCGTTTCGATATGATGCTCTATGAGATTCGTACGACCGGGAAGAGACTTCGTACGATCTTAAAAGACACTTGATCGGTGTCTTAAGTTCACCTCTGGTCCGAGCTCCTCCCTCTCCGAAACAACCATTGCCAAAGTCACCGGGACCACCTCTCTCCACAGTTTTAGGAGGTTGAGGTGGCAACCATTTGTTTCAGCATCATAATCGATTTCCCCAACTTGCCATGTGACCTCATAGGGTCCTTGCCACTTGGTGAGTAATTTAGTGCTTAATGTGAGGAGCAATACAAGGAATTTATCTCCCGGTGTAAATTTCCATAGTCGAATACCCCATTGTACATAGGGGCTCGAGCCACTTATCCCAATTTCGAGCGCCATCGTGCACAAACTAACGAATCATATTCTTTAGGGTCTTATTAAATCGTTCGACCATGCCGTCCATTTGGGTATGGTAAACATTGGTCTGAATCGATTTAATCCCCAACAATTCATACAGTTTGTGTAGTGTACGTGACATAAACGTAGTGCCCTGATCAGTGAGGATTTCTTTTGGAATCTTCTGAAGAGTACCTCTGCAACACTCTGCGCTGAAATCAATGGAAGGGGGCGCAATATCACTCTTGGGGTGGCTGGCGGATTCACCAGCTGACATTCACGGCATGCCGCACACCACCTGCAAATGCCAGGCCAATAGAATAGGGCCATTAGATGGTTCAGTGTCTTTTCCTGCCCTAAGTGACCCGCCATCGGATTATGATGTGTAGCGAATCAGCTCTATATTCTTCCACCATTAGGAAGCGAATCAGCTCTATGAAATATTAATAATCAATCATAACTTATTATAATCAATTATGAATATTTGGATCAGTTAATCGGGTTAACTTGATGTAGCTACATTAACATTACAACCAAATACTCGGTTCATCCCGTGAACACTCAATTTTGGTTATTAATTAATTAATAGAAATGTACATTTCCGGGCAAGGGAAATGTCTTTCTTACTAAGTATTAAGAGCAAGTAGTCAAAATCTATGATTAGGGACTTTAGATATGAGCTTGAGACACAGACAACTTTACATGTGACATGAACAAGACTTTATTAACTAGACTAAACATTTAAACTAATCTAACATACATATACATACATTCATACAGTTTACCAAGGGAAAGAGGGCTGAAGCAGAATACAGGAAGTTATAGCATTGTTTGAAGTTCAGCAGATCAACAGCCTGAGCAAACCATCATATTAGTTCTGACACGCCCTTTTTAGAAAGGGGTTAAGGATACTTAATGTATCAAATAATGAGACTAAGTTTGATACTTGCATGTCCCATTTGAATTAAACTGTCCTGATGCAATTTGTTGAGGCTCCAGTTGATCTTTGATGATGTTGTCTTGATGAGAGAGAACCAGTGGGAGGCAGAGGATCTTGGTGAATGGGCAGTCGAGGCCGTAGCCTGGCACACGCTTGGGAGTCCTTGGGGCCTTCTAGTGTGGCATGATTCAGCGAGAGAGTGAGAGAGCACAAGGCTCAGAGGGCAAGAGAGGCAGGAAGCAAGAGAGGCTAAGAGTGAGCGAGGAAGAGCTAAGAAGAGGAAGTGGGCGCAGCAATTTTATACCCTCGGAAACAGGTCCCACCTCTCATTGGCTCGACCAATAAGAAGGGTTTGAGTTCTAGGCGGAATTTGGTTTATTGCTCTTTGTTGTAAAATTGCCCATTGCATGTGCAAGAAAGAAAATAGGAAACATACTGGTAATACTAATATGCTGTTGTTATCGACATATCATGTACACAGTCATTTCAATCTTCAAAATACCAAGTTATAGAGACCAAATATGCCACACATATGATTTTGGTTAACCATAGTATGCAAAGTCTGAAACATTAACCCATTAGTTTGCAAGAAAACATAGATCAAGCACATTTAAGGGAAAATGTGAGATGGCACATTAGATACATGTCAATATTTATCACATGGATATATAGAATATATATATAGGATTAACAGGGTTCATTTCTCTTTCTCAGTAAGAGAATGAAGGGAGGATCAGCACTTCTCTGAACATGCCTTTGGAGGTCGTAAAGGCCTCCATTACTCTGGGCAGGAGAATGATTCCTTTGTTCCGTCACGGCTCATTTGCATGTTTCTGGCTGGTTTATGACAGTAAGAGATTTTGGGCTGAATGACTCAAAAGATGGCAAAACATAACGTAATATCATTCTACTGAAGATCTTATATTTGAATTTAGCTAGGCCAAATCGTAAGGTTTAATTTGATACCAAGAAAAGTATATTTAGTACACTTAGAAAGGGAATATACACTGAGGCTATTAAATATGAGGCCTCAGAGTTTAAAACACACACCTGAAACAGTTCTAACGAGTTTGATATACCTCAGAAATACACAACATACAGGGATTACACGTATTTCATTAGCAATATGCAGTTCTGTGTTTAACTGGAAAACACACACACACACACATTTTTACGTTCAAAGTTTCCCCTTCCTGTCCACATGATAAGCACGTGGTGAGCATGCGGATGTCACATGCGTTCTCTGTCAATAGTTCATTGTCTCTTTGTCAATACATTTATTGTGCTTGTGGAGGCTGGTTGGCTTATTTCAGTAATTAGGGGTTTTTAACAGTAAGTTCTTGTTTGTTCGGGAATCTGTTAAGGCACTGATCCTCCGCCATACCTTACAGTCCCCTTTTTCAGCCAGGTGGTGTCCCTGTTGGAGACATCATCGGATCGACAATCATCACAATGGCGGATGGCAGGTGAATCATGAGGGTTTTGTAGCAGGTAGTTGTTCCACGGTGGGTGATGTAGACAGTAGCCACATCCAGGTCTCTGCAGCAGGTGCAGAGGCAGCAGGTGCCTTGACAGTGTGTCACCTGTCATTATGAAGTCAGTTCTGTTTGAGGCAGGTGCTTGTTTGTGGCTGCAGGGAGTGGTTATGGGCATTGTGTAGTGTGGAGCGAGTTTCAGACTGACCTAGTACTGGTAGCAAAAGGGCAGCAGGTGGCCGTTCAGCCCTTGGTTCGGCACCCAGTCACCAGGTGTCTGAAGTCTGCAGTGTTACTCTGCTCTGGCAGCAGTGCTGACTTGAGCTTGCCTGAGTGGTGTTGGGCAAGAGTCAGAGGTTTGTTCTTCCCAGTACTCCTCAGGGGAGTTCTGTTCCAGGAGCTCTTTTGCTAGTGCTAGCAGCTCTTGTAACTCAGTAACAGGCGTTTCTAGCTGTCTTTGTGCAGCCTCTGTTTGGCACCTGTTTGAAAGGTGTACAGGAGGATGTTGTTGTAGACTGCTGTGGGACGCCCTGTGGTGTTTGCTGGGTGAGGCCTTGTGTTTGTTAAAGGCCTTCTGTGTCAGGTCACGCAGTTGTTGGATAGGCATTGTGTGGGGGCAGGCCATAATGCCTAAATGGTGACTTACCATAGGATGGAGGTTTCGGAGGAAAAGGCTCTTGAAGCTGGTGTCCTCCTCCATCCCAGGTATGTTCTGCGAGCTCGAGTAAGCTCGTCTGAGTCTGTGGTAGTAAACATAGGGAGTTTCATGCTGACCCTGTTTGGTGTCTAGGGCAGCGATCAGTCCGTTGTTAGACTCTGAGAATTCCCTTATGATGGCTTGTTTCAGCTGCTGGTAGTTAGACTGGATGTTTTCTGGCTGTCGAGCCAGAAAGCGTCGCAACTCTGGGCTGGACGTGATCCAGATCAGATGGAGTCTATCTTGATGGTTGCACTCATCAAAGACTGCAGGTGAAAGTCAATGTCTCGCAGGTAAGCGTGGACGTCGTGGTCTCCTGCAAGCTCTGGTGTAAATGCAGGGATATGTCTGGCCATTCGGTTGAGGTCTTTGAGTGTCGCTACACGTGTCGTTTCAAGATTCGTCTGAATCAATCCTTTTCCTTCTGCGGCTGCAGAAGCTTTAAGGAAACTGTCCGATGACGTGTTAAGCAGTGGGGTTTGTCTCCCCCTTTGTAACTCTGTGCTTGGCTGGGGAGGTTTCTCTGCTGATTGCAAGTGGGGAGTGAGATGTCTCTCCTGCTGTGGTTCCTTTTGCAGCAGGTAAGAGTGTCTCAGTTCTCGTTGGACCATGTCAAGTTCATCTTTGGTGTTTTCCAGCTGCTGAGTCAGCACTTTAACTTCAGCTCTGGACACATTCAGTTGACCTTCACAGGCCATGATTCTGGCATCTTTGTCCAAGAGTTCAGAATTTGCTGTTTTTAACAGTGAATCTTTGTGAAAAGTACCTTTTCCAGGTGCTCTCTAGCTGTCTTTTCCAACTGCTCTTGTTGTTTAGCAGCTGTCAGAGCCGTTTGAAGTCTGTGGATTACCTCCTGTGACTCCCTTCTGCCAGGGTCCTTGTGTCTGTCCTGAGCCTCCATCTCTAGCTGGTCTATGCGGTTTTTAGCATGTGTCAGCTCCGCTTGGGACTCAGTGATCTGGCGTTTGAGGTTGTTTACCTCCTGTTTCAAACCTGTGAGGTTGTGGGCCAGGAAGATAACCTCAGTCAGATATTTGTGCTCATACCTCTGGTTTGAGTCGTCTGTCATTAGTTCTTTTCCCTCGTTTTCCAGTTGCTTTTTGTTCTGTTGCTGAAGGTCGTCAGCAGTCATGGATAAAAGGGTGTTCCTCAAAACACCTAGCCAGTCCTTTTGGCCTGCCATCTGGGCAGTTAGGCTAAGCATCTGCAACATTTTTGGCACACTTCTGGTGAGAGTAAGGGCAAGAGACTAATGCAAGATCAAACAGAATTTGGAGCTAAAGGCAAAGTGAGACAGCAAGGTGTATAATGTACAGCTAGGTTTTGCTAGGTGTGGTTAACAATTGAAATGTGTTCCTGATTATTACTATCTTAGCTGCAAATAGCAGGGTGCTCAGATTTGTGTGGATCTGAGTGGCTTTGCTAAAAGAGCGTAAGCCTAGATTTAATAAATGACTTAAGATGTTTCTTTGGGTCAAATTATTTATCAGCACTTACTGATAGCATACAACAGGCTTGATCTTTGAACACATGAAGAGGAGAAAGAAAGATGAAGAAAAGAGCTTTCCTATTAGATTGTGTCTATTAGTGGTGCTCAAAATTATGCCATAGAAATCGTCTAGATTACTTGTGTAGCTGGCTCATAAAATTTAAGCAACTTGTTGCAAATAAACACAAAATCGAGAAGAAAAGTATGTCTAGTTACTTTTGCAGTTTTATGGTGAAATAAAACCACACTAGACCAAGAGGGTTAAATGGGAAAATTAATAGCTGACTTCTATTATTAGTAAAAATAATAAAAAGACTTGAAGAAGTGATTAAAATAGCAGAATAACCTTGTATTGGGAATAATCAATAGCACTGATGATTAACAATTAGATTTGCTTTGGACATCATTCTATAGTTGGTCACAGCTGTTATGTGTTCAAGACCACACAATGTGTTTGTCCCTCTATAAAGTTTAGTCAACGTGCCATTGAAAGTTCCCAATAACTATAAAAATTATTCTCTATCTAAACAGTTTACATGTAATTAAGTTTTTAGATTTAATTAACAAAGTAACTGCAAATTTAGCTGAACAGCGTTCAGTAAGGGATGCACCTGAAAGGTGCAGGTGAAGTTAGATGAGAAGAATTAAAGTTAAGGAAAGAGAAAGTGAGAATTCAGAAACCAGAAATGGGGTTAAAGGAAAATGGTTTAGATCACGTCACTCTGCATGCACACAAGCTGTAGATAACGGATTCATGTAAATTATGCTAGCAGCTAACTGTTGAAGCTATTAGTTAGCTTAGCCTAAGCTAAGGGGCTGCTAAGTTGGGTTAGCTTAGCCACCTAGGCTGCTTTGTTTACAGAATGGCGTCGGAAGGAAACACATGCGCTATCTGGAGTGAGCACTTCCTGTGGCAAGTCGTTGTCATGGGAACCAATGCACTTCAGAGTTTCAGTGAGTGAAACACAGTTCTGATCACCAGGAAGCTAAGCTTTTAGACGCACACATAAGGTTTAGCTGAAGGACATCAATCTAACTATAATTTGTAAGGCCTTTATACTGTGAAAAGGGGAGCATCGCCCAAATCTACATTTATATAACACTGTACTGAGATTTCTTCCTCAGAAACAGGTTAAGCAATCAATTCTGGTACAGTTTACATGCCGCTGAGCTGAGATTCCTTCATCAAAACAGACTTACACTTTAATACTGAAATTAGGGTTTCTTCGCTAAAATCATATTACTCGTACACTGATACCTTTTGAAAATATGCTTAAATGTGTTAAGACTCTTTCAATTACAGTAGAGATGTCAATTCAAGCCATCACCTTATCCGCGATCCAAACAAGCCAGCAACTAGTGAAGCAAATGCCGTTTCGCATGTCATGTCCTATTCTGACCGGAATTATTCAATGCACACTTTTAGGTTGACAGTGGTTCAAGCTCATAACCTTTGTTTAATCATGCCCGCATCATTCTCCACCATTATGTAGCTGAATCAGCTCTATATTCTTCCACCATTAGGAAGCTGAATCAGTTCTATGAAATATTAATAATCAATCATAACTTATTATAATCAATTATGAATATTTGGATCAGTTAATCGGGTTAACTTGATGTAGCTACATTAACATTACAACCAAATACTCGGTTCATCCCGTGAACACTCAATTTTGGTTATTAATTAATTAATAGAAATGTACATTTCCGGGCAAGGGAAATGTCTTTCTTACTAAGTATTAAGAGCAAGTAGTCAAAATCTATGATTAGGGACTTTAGATATGAGCTTGAGACACAGACAACTTTACATGTGACATGAACAAGACTTTATTAACTAGACTAAACATTTAAACTAATCTAACATACATATACATACATTCATACAGTTTACCAAGGGAAAGAGGGCTGAAGCAGAATACAGGAAGTTATAGCATTGTTTGAAGTTCAGCAGATCAACAGCCTGAGCAAACCATCATATTAGTTCTGACACGCCCTTTTTAGAAAGGGGTTAAGGATACTTAATGTATCAAATAATGAGACTAAGTTTGATACTTGCATGTCCCATTTGAATTAAACTGTCCTGATGCAATTTGTTGAGGCTCCAGTTGATCTTTGATGATGTTGTCTTGATGAGAGAGAACCAGTGGGAGGCAGAGGATCTTGGTGAATGGGCAGTCGAGGCCGTAGCCTGGCACACGCTTGGGAGTCCTTGGGGCCTTCTAGTGTGGCATGATTCAGCGAGAGAGTGAGAGAGCACAAGGCTCAGAGGGCAAGAGAGGCAGGAAGCAAGAGAGGCTAAGAGTGAGCGAGGAAGAGCTAAGAAGAGGAAGTGGGCGCAGCAATTTTATACCCTCGGAAACAGGTCCCACCTCTCATTGGCTCGACCAATAAGAAGGGTTTGAGTTCTAGGCGGAATTTGGTTTATTGCTCTTTGTTGTAAAATTGCCCATTGCATGTGCAAGAAAGAAAATAGGAAACATACTGGTAATACTAATATGCTGTTGTTATCGACATATCATGTACACAGTCATTTCAATCTTCAAAATACCAAGTTATAGAGACCAAATATGCCACACATATGATTTTGGTTAACCATAGTATGCAAAGTCTGAAACATTAACCCATTAGTTTGCAAGAAAACATAGATCAAGCACATTTAAGGGAAAATGTGAGATGGCACATTAGATACATGTCAATATTTATCACATGGATATATAGAATATATATATAGGATTAACAGGGTTCATTTCTCTTTCTCAGTAAGAGAATGAAGGGAGGATCAGCACTTCTCTGAACATTCCTTTGGAGGTCGTAAAGGCCTCCATTACTCTGGGCAGGAGAATGATTCCTTTGTTCCGTCACGGCTCATTTGCATGTTTATGACAGTAAGAGATTTTGGGCTGAATGACTCAAAAGATGGCAAAACATAACGTAATATCATTCTACGAAGATCTTATATTTGAATTTAGCTAGGCCAAATCGTAAGGTTTAATTTGATACCAAGAAAAGTATATTTAGTACACTTAGAAAGGGAATATACACTGAGGCTATTAAATATGAGGCCTCAGAGTTTAAAACACACACGAAACAGTTCTAACGAGTTTGATATACCTCAGAAATACACAACATACAGGGATTACACGTATTTCATTAGCAATATGCAGTTCTGTGTTTAACTGGAAAACACACACACACACACATTTTTACGTTCAAAGTTTCCCCCTTCCTGTCCACATGATAAGCACGTGGTGAGCATGCGGATGTCACATGCGGTTCTCTGTCAATAGTTCATTGTCTCTTTGTCAATACATTTATTGTGCTTGTGGAGGCTGGTTGGCGCTATTTCAGTAATTAGGGGGGTTTTTAACAGTAAGTTCTTGTTTGTTCGGGAATCTGTTAAGGCACTGATCCTCCGCCATACCTTACAGTTGAATAACCTTTCCCGACAGCTCTGCAGAAATGGGTTGTATCCTCCTTTGAGTGTCCTGTGTCACTCGATACAAGGATCCTTGATAATTGAAAAATATGGATGTGCATTGGGGAGAGAGGAGAGAGAGAGAGAGAGAGAGAGAAGAGGGCTCGCCGGCCTCCGAATACACTGCCATATGGTCCTCAGCCAGCTGAACCGCCCCATCCAGCGACGCCGGTCGATGGCACTGGATCTACTCCGCTGTCCCTTTCAGTAGCCGGGCAATGAACTTTTCCAGTACCACCAGAAAGAGTACCTCCTCTGCGTCTCGTCTTCAGCCAGCAGCCACCTTTGACAGATGTCTCAGAGCTGTCGAACGTATGCAAACGGGCGACTGAACTCGCCGAGCATCAGTGAGCGGAAGTGTTGTCATTGTTGCTCTGGGCTTCAGCCGCCCCTTAGCAGGATGGCTTTCTTCAGATCTTCATACACCAGGAGGTTGGCTGCAGGAAGTTGTTGGGCTTCCCCGGACAACAGCGGCAGTAGGGGGGATGCCCACTGGGTGTTCGGCCACTTCCATGCTTCGGCCGTCTGCTCAAAGAGCATGATAAAAGCCTCCAGCGGTCTGGACTCTTTTTTTATCCCTCTCCAGCCCTCACTGTAACACAGAACATCTGTTGAGAGAATTTCCCACAGGTGTCAATCCTTACCATTCTTCCTCTCCCGGCTTCGCTCTCCACAGACGCTCAGCCACGCCCACATCACCACAACAGTCAAGTCATTTTTATTATTAGTAGCAGCAGTAGCATTCTAGTGAATATTACATAACTATACAGTATTGATATATTTCTGTTTTTTCCATTAAGTGAAGCTTTTATTGTGGCGAAAGCTTTAAGACCTTTCTGTTTGATTTGGAGGTAGTTTCTCTCTTCTGGAAAAGCAGGTCACTATGTGTCCCAATGTGAATTAAACCGCAAAATGCTGCTATTTATTTAAATCTAAAGTCTATATGTTCCTCGAGCTACAAAGTGAATGACCGCTCTGCTCTCTGTCATCTGCTACAATTCAAGCGAGCGATGCTCATGATGGTGTTTTCTGTGTATAAGCCAAGGAGCTTTAAATGGTTTGAGCAGCTGGCATCGACACAACAACAACAACACATTCACTTTGAAGTGCGCAGCACATACAAACTATATATTTATCTCTTGAAAACATAGTCTTTGTGGTTTTAATAATCACAAATTATTTTAGGACATTTTTCAGTTGCTTGATGTTTATTACTGTGGTGTTGTGCTGGTTAGCTCCACCCACAGTGAAATCTCATTGGTCCCCGTGGAGAGATGCATCATAATTTTTCTCCCTACTGTTGGTAATGCATCTTAAAATGTTTCCCTAGTTTTTTAGCTATTGTCTTGATTCATTTAAGGCTATAAATGGAGATAAAATTTTGTTATTTATTTCTTTTGGCAATCTAGGCCTTTTCATGACTATTAGCATTATGTACCGTTATTTTGCAGACTTCCCAGAGCTAAACATTTGCTGAATGTGGTCAACGAGAATTTCGGCACTCTCGCCTTCTGTCGCCGCTGGCTGGACCGCCTTGGCGAGACAAAGTATTTAATGGCACTGAAGAACCTGTGTGACCTGGGCATCATCGACCCCTACCCCCCTCTGTGTGACACCAAAGGGTCCTACACGGCCCAATTCGAACACACCATCCTGCTGAGACCAACCTGCAAGGAGGTGGTCAGCCGAGGAGACGATTATTAAGCCTCTACGTCAACAGTTTTTATAAATCTCTCCTGTGCTTTCTTATCATAAGAGTATTTGATGGGTAAAGGACTGAGTAAGTGAATGAGCTGTGCCTTCTCATTTTTAACACACTTGTATTTGTTTGTGTAATGGATGGATTGAGGTTTAAATCTTAAACCATGGCTTAACTCAAGGGCACAGATGTGTACTTATCACATCACATGAAGTGCTCTAAAACCATTTTGTATACTCCGAAAACAATCTGGTGCATTTTTCTTTAACAAGGTGAAATGTGAATTTAAAACCACATTTTCAGGTCATCTGGATTAGATATTTTCGACCTTGGCGATTGCATGTCTTTTGTACACAAATATTTGTTTTTTTAATCAAGCACTTTTTGTTTTCAGTCTGTAGCTTGGATTAGATTGAGATATTGAACAAGCAGCTGATCATTACAGCAGCTGAATTAATTGTCTTTTCCTTAACGCAAGAACAGACTTTAACATAACATAGAGGCTGGTAATAAACAATCATTCAGACACATGCTTTCCTCACTCAAGAGCAGGCCCTCATAACGACGGAGATGATGATGCACAAGCATATATTTTGGCTAAGCTTGGATTCAGGTAAAGCCTGTTTGAAATCAATCACATTGTAGTGTTTTATTTTGAAGTGTGAATAAAATTTATAAGAAATTGTGATCTACAAGTTATTTTGTGTCTAATGTTCTTTGTCTTAAGACTTCAACGGATGAAACTATGAATTTTATGTAGAATTTAGCATTTCATTGCAAAGAATCCAATCTTTAGACCAAATAAAAATGCTAATTCTATCACTGCTAAAAACAGTAGTAATTCTATATTTACATAAAGTGGAATTGGGGTGTAATAAAAAGTTCAGAAGAGTCAACCCTTAAATATAGATTCAAACATGTCTATATAAGTTAATAATAGAGAAAAAACATTAAAATACACATGTACAACAACTAAATAGTAGTTTTAATTCTACATATTACGTGTTTCTTCAGCGTTTTCTGACAACGTTCCAGTAATCGCATAAATTTGATTACAAGTTAAGGAATATTCTGGATTAAGTTAAGTTCAACATTTGTGGAACCAAGATTTGATAACTACATAGAAAAGGTAAGAAGGCAATTTTATCGCTTTAAAATCCTGTTAAAACACATTATTTTTGTTGTGGATACACTTTTGAAACGGTGGTTATTTAATTTAATTATTACAATCACCACAATGTAAGTGCCCATTTTTTTTGCTCTCGAAAAGCAGTGACAAGATTGAAAATTAGTTTTAGTTTAGTTTTGGGTGTTTAACATGCCACAAATGGTGTTGATTGAGTTTAACTGGTATTATAATCGGAATATTAATTCCTTTAATCGGATAAGGTATTTTCAACTGCTTTGTCCCTCGCGAAAAGCGCGAACGCTCGCGTTTTTTTAGGATTAGTATTGGACAGTACATTGAGAAAACGTTTACATTCAATCACTTTAATGTAAATTTATATAAAACATGTTTATGACAAAAACTTTTAAAAGTCTGGTGGACCTTTGGCTAACTGTGGTAAAAAGCGCCAAAATTGAGTCAAATAGCAAATTCAGTTCACTGTCGGCCATCTTTGGAACGCTCTCCGGTTATCAGGATCCTTTGTAGACACAGACAAATAATAACAGTAAAAAACATATGTAAAGCATATCTAGAGTTGCTTGGTGTTTACATACTGGCCCACCACCAAGTCTGTGATATTCTGGTTTAGCAATGGCTCGGGTCTTTCCTTTAATTGAAGTCTATGGGATTTGTTCACCTGCTTTATCGTCCACCAGGCAAAAACTGGTAAACATGATGGCTTTAAAAAAGTAATTCCACACCTCTTCAACAAGCCACATCTTAATTGTGTATTGCTTATCAAATTATTTATTGAAAATAGCAAGACATTCGAAACACATACGTAATGAACTAAAGTAAAAGACAAGCTGGATAATAAAATATAAAAAAGATGCCAAAACTCTTAACGTAGATCAGCATAACTATCTAAAGTGCATTTGAAAATCTCATTAAAATCAGCAGCATTAAGAGATACATTCAGGGAATAAATATTCCAATCAAATAAATTAAATATTATATGATATGTGGGACTGAAGGAATACAAGGACATTGGGAATATTTGTAAATTGGGTTGTAAATAAAGCAACTTTCTGCTTGTCAATTAAGGTGCTGAAAATAATAGAAATGTTGAGTGAGTTTATTACAGAGTAAAACTTGAGTGAAGGAAAAATAAACCATATTTTAATTCATTTTCTGCAAAAATTTTGGTTTTTAAAAAATGGCCACATCTTCAATAATAAAGTGAAACAATATTTAAAGGGACAGTTCACCCAAAAGTGAAAATTCTCTCATAATTTACTCACCCTCATGCCATCGCAGATGTGTATGTCTTTCTTTCTTTAGCAGAACACAAAGATTTTTTTTAGAAAACCTATCTCAGCTCTATAGGTCCATACAATGCAAGTAAATGGTGACCAGAACTCAAAAGGTCCAAAAAGCACATAAAAGCAGCATAAAATAACCCATGTCTTCTGAAGTGATATGACAGGTAAGGATGAGGGTGAGAAACAGATCAATGTTAATTTTTTTTTTTTTTTTTAACCATTTTACCAGCCCCATCCAGTAGGTGGCTGAATTTGAAAGTAAAAGTGAAAATGTAGATTTACAGTATAAAAAAAGTAAACGTACAAATATTGATCAGTTTCTTACCCACACCTATCATATTGCTTCTGAAGACATGGATTAAACCACTGATGTCATATGGATTACTTTTATATTGTCTTTATGTGCTTTTTGGACCTTCTTAGTTCTGGTCACCATTCACTTGAATTGTGAGGACCAACAGAGCTGAGATATTCTTCTAAAAATCTTTATTTGTGTTCTGCAGAAGAAAGAAGGTCATACACATCGGATCAAGTGAGCTCCACTTTGCATTTCCATTGGTACTTGCTACATTGCATTAATATGGACTAGCACTCTGCTCAGTTTTGTTGCATCGGCAACAGTCTCTGTCGCTCCAGTCGCCTCAATTCATCTACTCATGTTGAAAATGAATGATTTCCGGTTACATGGACACTTGAAATGTCGGTGTGAATGCTCCTTTAGGGTGCTTACACACTATAGAAAGCTCTCTTCAAGGTGTGGAAAGAGCCAGATCAGTTTGAAATCAAGCGGGAATACGGCAAATTTGATTTCTGACAGCCTATCTGAAATCAACGGACTGGTCAACGGATTAATTGGTGATTGGTCGACAAACTTTTGGTTGCACAACGTAGCATCACTTCCGCAAACCCTTGCATTAAATCCTTGCAATGCACCATCCACGTTGAAACCAGTGGATTTGGTCCTGGCTAATTTATTGATCTCTCATTGGTGTTTATATTTGGAAGCCACACCCCCAGTCTCTCCTCCTGTCTGGATCTCTCCATCTGCCCAAACACATCTTCCTTTTCCTCTTCGTCACACCTTTCAATGGCTGTTCCTCATATCTCATGGTCTTGCTGGTCTCCTGAGGAAGGTCGTCTCTCATCCCCACACTCTCCAACTGAAAGCCCATAGGAAAGTTTTTGGTGCTGCTAGTGTGTTTGGGTCGATGGGCGACAGACCAGGGGAGGGTCTGGTCACTTCCTTCGCTCTGACCGGGTGAGTCCCACACCTGCACCGTGTGCACCTGCTCTAGGATTCCCTGTATCCAAAAACGCCTCTTCCTGTCCTGCAGGGATCGACCGCGGTCGTGCATCATCTGAGCGTGACTTACCGAACGTCTCCTGAAACAAAGAGAGGGCGCTGTTTAAAGGAATAGTTATTAGTACTCATACCATTTTACTCCCGTGATTAAACACGCTTCCGAATGAAGGATGGGACTTGATTTTATTCATTGGAAATTGATTCGCTCATGAAAAGGGGTTTCTATATGACCGGTTGTTCGAGGGTTAAAAAATAAGACAGCTTGGTGACATCAGCCCAAAAGTTGTTTCAGAGGCAGAGAACATTTTTGCAACAATGTGTGATAAAAAAAAAAGCATGCACAGTAAGATCAGAAACATGAATCAGAATAAGGTCACATTGAAAGGGGAGTTTGACATTTGAACTAGACATGAAAAAACCCCATATGCTTTCATACTGTCCAAAGCATTGTATGCATTGTATGCATTGTATGCATGGCATCCAAAATGATGCAGTGGATTTTGTTAATCAAATACAGTATTTAACATCAAACAAGTTTCCTCTATTAACTGCAGATGGCAGTCTCAACACGGCTCTGAATGTCTCTTACATCTTGAGTTCTAGCAGAAATCCCTGATGTTCAAACATGAGGAGATCATGACTTACTGTCTGTTGCCGAGTTTGTCAGTGGGTCTGGATTGGACCGGTATCGGGACGGTCAACAGAAACACAACAAAACCCCAGAGCCTTAACATGCTGCTGGACACCTGGACACCTGGACCCAGGAGACACTTACCTGTAAAGAAACATAAGAGATATGAAATAGTGCACGACATATCAATTTATCCTTAAAAAAGAAGTTGATAAATGGAAAGAAATTAGGTTTTAAAAAACTATAATGTAAAAATATTACAATTCAGTGCAAATTGTATTATTTATTTATATGGATATATATAATGCATTTTTAAATGCATTTTTGTCTACAATAACAAACAGACATGTGCAGCTGTAAAATATTAAATGCAATTTTACAAGATAATATTGATTTTAATTGTATTATTTATTTATATGGATATATATATATATATATATATATATATATATATATATATATATATATATATATATATATATATATATATATATATATCAAATGCATTTAAATGCATTTTTGTCTACAATAACAAACAGACATACCCAGCTGTAAAATATTAAATGGAATTTTATAAGATAATATTGATTTTAATTGTTACTTTATTTATTAGTATTATTAATAATAATGTACCGGTCATGTAATGATAAATAATACAGTTTATTCCCACCTTCTTTATAATTTTCTTTACACCTTTTATAAATCCAAATGCATTTAAATATGCATTTTTTTTGTAAAATAATAAGTGCAATTTCATAACATAATCTAAAATAAGTATATTATTCATTTTTATTGTATTATATATTTTTCTATTTATTTTATTAATTTATTTGTAAACAAAATTGTATTTAATTTTAATAATTGATTCGTAATTTAATAATAAATCAAATCTATAAAGTAATATAACCATTATTTGCAATCACAAGGTAGAACAATGTATAGTTCTATAAATATGATATTAATATATTCATCCGATATTACTAAGTGTGATGCATTCAAATGTTTCGTTAAGGCTTTAGTATTATATACGTATGTAATGCAATACACTCACATGTAATCCCACTGCTTGTAGATCAGTTATTGCTGCATGTCTCTGCCACCCTGCTGGAAACGTTACGCCTGTGGAACCCCAAAATGTGATTGTGCCTTCATTAGACCAAGTCTAGATCATCGGCTGCTGCCTAAACCAGGCATATTAACATGTCTTAACTCCACCAGTCCAAAAGATGAACTCAGAAAGGTCTTGTCTTATTTCCTTTTCCAGAACTTTGGAAGGAATGAGAGAGAGAGGGAGAGGACCAGAGAGATGGGCGTTAGATTTATTGCACCGGTGGCTCGTGTAAGTCTCTGGTGCTCACTGCACACTGGTATGGGCAGCAGGCGTTACAGCAGAGAAAATTAGTGAGCACTGCACGCTTGTGTGTGTGTGTGTGTGTGTGTGTGTGTGTGTCTGCTGCCCATGTCTGCCAAAGTGTATATAGACTGACACACACACACACGCTCGCTCTCCACGAAATGCACAGACACACACCTTCATTGGAAAGAGGGTGGTATGCTGGTTTCATACACAGAGCGAGAGCGAGACAACACACATGGAGGCCTCCATTTTGGCCAGGAGGGGGAGCATTTGCTTGGAATAACCACCCAGTGATCTTTGACTTGAGCTTTTGATAAATTGTTCTGTCTTCTCTGTGTTTACTACCACTATTAGGGTCTCGTCCACACACTGGGTCCTTTTCATGTAGGAAGCGAATGCCGGAAAACCTGAGTTATTTCCTGAAAGCCGTTAAAACGTACCACTCATACTTCTACCAACACCAAAAAATATGCTGCGTTATGTTGAACGCCTAACATTGGTCCTTTGCTTCTTATGGAAGTTCTGTGCAAGGGCTTGAAGAAAAGTTTGCTTGCTGTGGACCAAGAGAGCCTGTTTTATGTAGAGTCTGTTTTGTGGCCTCTTTAAAAACCAACTTGACCATTATGTGGGCAGCCGGTTTGCTTAGGAGGCGAGAAGACCCACCCACACTGCTTTATTTCACTGAGGTTATGGTCATAATCTCTTGGGAGAGTGGTCAGCCAAAGCTGTTTACTTTTTTCACCCAGGTTCACCCATATTTTGGGGCGGCGTGGGTGGGGCGGCGTGTGGGTGGGTCTTCTCGCCTCCTAAGCGAACCAGCTGCCCACATAATGGTCAAGGTGGTTTTTAAATAGGCCACAAAACAGTACCGCTTAATTTCTAGGCCTTGGGGCAAGAGGTTCACAACATGACTAATGCTCATCAAGTTAGTTATATACGAAACTGAAATAGTCCATAGTTTTGCATGTTTAAATGTGCCAATATGAATTATAATTTGGTTTTACAGCTGAATACCAATTGGAGAAACCATAAAGAACTTTTGATTCTCGACTTCTTAAGAACTTCAACATGAAACGACATTCGAAAACCATTTAACTTCATTAATAAGAAGAACCTCTGAGTGAAAGTAAACATGTAGGGCTTTATTTTATCCATCGTGAATTGAGGATTAAAGGTATATTCTTGTGTACTGCCACAAGACCTAAACAATATGTGTGTTGTTAACATGATTTTAGTGTGATAAAATCGCTTACTATCCTTGCCCGTGTAAATTTATGTCCAATTTTACAACTTCGTTGACATGGCGCTGTAACGCCGTAAACGACAACTGTAAAAACGGCAATTTAAACAACATTACAGCTCATAGTACATACGTTTTAACAGTAGAATTACTGTAAGTGCTTTTATAAATATATAAGCCTTCAGTCAACCCTCCAGAAATCAGGCCCCATTCACTTCCATTGTAAAACCAATTTTTTTTTGCTTTTTGTAAAGAAAAGGAGGGATGAAAGGGGGTCTGGGTATCTCAGCGAGTATTGACGTTGACTACCACCCCTGGAGTCGTGAGTTTGAATCCAGGGTGTGCTGAGTGATTCCAGCCAGGTCTCCTAAGCAACCAAATTGGCCCGGTTGCTAGGGAGGGTAGAGTCACATGGGGTAACCACCTCGTGGTCGCCATCATGGCTGGACTGGTAATCTGGCATACCGGGCATTTTCCTGGTGGCCGACTCACTTTTGGGTTGATCAGGGGTGTAATGTCCATCGGGAGAACCGAGCAGGCCGCGATAAGCTAAAATGAGCCGCTGCGTGATGCAGAACGGACCACAAAATGGCGCCGCGATATGCAGAAAAGGACAGCGAACACCCCCCGCTCAATATAAGCCCCCCACTCACCCCACCTCCCCCTACTCAACTGTTGGGCCAGTTGCAATGTAAAATCCCGAACGATTTCTCTTCCCAGTCCAGCCCTGGTTGCCATAATTTGGTTCTTGCTCTCAGTGGGGCGAGTTGTGCGTGGATGCCCGCGGAGAATAGCGTGAAGTCTCCACACGCGCTATGTCTCCACGGTAACACTCTAAACAAGCCACGTGATAAGATGCGCGGATTGACGGTCTCAGACACGGAGGCAACCGAGATTCGTCCTCCACCACCATGAGGACTTCGAGCGCATTGAGAATTGGGCATTCCAAATTGGGGAGAAAAGGGGAGAAACATCCCCAAAAAAGAAGAGGAGGGATGAGTCAAAATACATTTCTGTGGTTACCATGCCACAAATTCTGGCGATTGAGCTTAACTCGTATTGAACCCAAAATATTCCTTCAAGACTAGGGTGTACTGAACTTACCGGCACGTGGAAGATCGAAGTAAACTTTGGCCTTTAGGCTATTTCTGTTGAAAGAGTAAGACTAGTATGGCTATGTGCCTCTCCGGACTCAAACTTACCACCTAAAACTTTGCCGGCACCTCTTGGTTGAAACGTACTCTGCCTCGGTGATGTCAGCCATAAAGGAAAGTCATTCCTTAGGAATAACGTGCACTGATGAATTAAGCACAATGCACCTTAGCCAGTGTTGATGCCATATTTAATTTGACACAAATTTAACAACAAGGTTGTGTACTATCCGTCAATTTGTTCGTGTTTGTTTTATCGTGTTACCGTGCGGGTACACATGGCACGATTTCTTCCATTAGGCCAAACGTTTCACCAGACAATCCCCCCCCCGCCCGCTGGATTTAATCATGAGGAGCAATTGAATTCTGCTACTGAGGAAAGTCAGAGATTTTTGCGGTCCTCACCGTGAAATTGTTAAATGAATGAAATGTGTCACCTAACACCTTGTCGGTTCCCCCATCGACCACCGGCACTTGACCTTCTCAGCACTTGGACAAACATTGATATGGCACCTGTAGTCAAACGCCACTCTTAAGTGAAACATATGACATTTGAGAAACATGCGAGCTCTGGTTTGACCCAACCACCCAGTATGCCCAGTATGCCATCTCACTGTGAGATTATTAAGACTGATGTCCCCAGCGAGGCCAATGTTTTTTGTTCTACTGCAGAACGTCGGCAATTTATCATCCAAACATCCCACTGGTTTGTGTTGTGTAGGTACTTTTGGATCTGAGTCCGGTGGGTTTGGTTTGCTGCCAGAGAAAACGTGGCCGCCGTGCCAACGGCCCGTTTAGAGCCTGAGCTGTGAAAGACTGTCTGAGGGTTCCAGTAAATCCTTCTGCTAGCAGGTAAGAAGTTTGGAAACCGACGAGTCTGCTCCCAAATCCCCCCAACACCAACACCAACCCCACACACCTCCCACTACTGATCTCCATTAGCAGAGATTTAATATAGGTCACTTTTATTAAAAGGACACATTTTGTTGCAATATGAAGAGGACGTCTTTACAACAGTAGTGTTAGCAGAATCTGTGTTTACATATTTATAACTGGGGGTCAGACAAAGGCACATGTGTGCTCTTAATAAGCACTGTAGGTGAAACTTGTCAAAGTCAAACTTGATATGTTCCACAAGAAACCTTTCACTTGCAGAATACTTTGTATTACTTACTAAGTTATTTTAAATATATACTATGTATACTGTAAAGTATACATTGGCCCTATTGCCCCCATATATATATTTTTTTCTATATATTATAATTGTATTTGAAATCAAATATTTGAAACAAGTTGTATGTATATGTATAAGTATACAAATTGTTTCAAATATTTCTATTCATATATTTCAAATACAATTTATTTTGGCCAGTGCTTCTATACAGTATGTATACAGTACTGTGGAAACGTTTTTATGTAGCATAGTGGGGATGTTTTCAAAACGAAGGCCTTAAATAGTTTTCATTTGTCACTTAATGTCATACAAAGTCAAGTAAACATAAAAAAAGCTAAATGAATATTTGGTGTGACCACCTTTGCTTTTAAAACAGCACCAATTCTCCTACTTACACCTGGAGATTGATTGTTGGCTGATGTTTTCCCAAGTATCTTGGAGATTCTCCATAGTTCTTATATTTCGGCTGTCTCAATCACTTCTGTCTCTTTATGTAATCTGAGACTGCCTCAATGTTCAGTGGGGGGGGCTCTGTGGGGGTCATGCCATCTGTTGCAGGGCTCCCTGTTCTTCTATCCCATTTGCAAAAGGAATGTTTGGGAGTCTAAAATATATACAGTATTTCCTGACACACTAAAGCTGAAGATATAAATAGCCAACTTGAAATCGTATGTGCTTAAGACACTTGCACAGTACTGTACTGTATATAATATTGTAAAGTGATCAATGGAAAGGAGGAGGCGAGAACCGGCTTTTCAATATAAATAATAGTTTAATGATAAACTTAAAAGAAGACACAAACACACACATGACAGACATGTTCCTAAACGATCTCTCTCTCCCGCACGATCCTCTGCAGTCGGCCTTTAAGCTAAAAAATAAATTATTTATTCAGAGGCCAAAAAGTGCCAAAGTGCAAGAATGGCCAAAACATGTTTTAATTACATCATCGTCGTCAAAAACACTAAAACGCTTCTCTACTTGCACTGAGCACTTTGACACTTTTTGCTCTCTTCGGCCTTGGAATAAAGGAAAAATGTGTATAATTTGTAAAAAAAAATGTTTTTACTGCCTTGCATTTGACTTTTTGAGGCTATGAACCAAAGTAAAGTGGAGACTGTATATAAGTTTGTCAGCATTTGATTGTTCTTAATATATATTTGTGTGACAGGGTGGAGGGCGGGACCCCTTATCAGGCTAATCAAGCCTCTGAGAGGGATAATGGCCGACTGTGGACGGTGGTGCGAGGCGAGAACCGGCTTGACAATATAAATGATAGTTTCATGAAAAACTAAACAAAAGACACAAACACACATATAAGATGGACAGCTGTCCGTAAACGCTCTCTCTCTCTCTCTCTCTCTCTCGCCTTTATCCCTCTCGGATGCTTGATTAGCCTGATAAGGGGTCGGGTGTGTAAAATCACGACCCAGCCTCAACCTCCGCCCTGCCACATTTAGCTATTTTAAAAAATATATTTTTAGGACATCAAAAAACATTAATAATATACTGAATATTGTGCCGTATGCATTGCTTTTTTTCCAGGGCCACTTGAAACTCGTACCGTTTACATATAAAACTGTAACAAGACAATAAAGGCAATTATTTGTGATGGAGGTCGACACATCTCTTGTTGTTGAACATATGACGAGCAGGTGCCATCCCATGTGGTCTGTCAACATTTCAGCGGCAAGCAAACCGCCTACAAAAACATGTTTCGATTTTATCTAATCGCCTGGAGGGAGAGCCCTTCCAGTAAACGTTGGTTTGTTTAGCCCTCCACCATCCAGCTATACATAAAATATACAAATATTTACTGCATAATGGAGGTGGATGGAAGGTGTCCTTCTATAGACCCAGAATTTACGTTGAGTGGTATGGCACAGATGAAACTTGTAAAAGGTGTGTGTTATCGCTGGAACAACGGGGACAGGAGGGTAAACTACTAAGCAGCTTTATCACATTTTAGGGGATCGTACATCATGGCTCTTGATGCCCGTTGACTTCAGTCCAGTGAGAAGAAGGAGGGGATTGGGGTGATGGAGGGGTGTAGGAGAAGGCACACCAAGGCTGTGTGTGCTGCCACACAGTAAGGCCTTTTGCTGGCTGCCCTGGCGATGGGAACTGCAGAATTGCCGTGTTTACTTAAAAGCTAGTGCATAAGAGAAAAGCAGACCACCGGCAGTCGCCACCCGCCAGCACTGGGCAAGGGCTACGGCTCATCTTTGTTGAAAATGGCTCAGGAACCTGCCGCCTGCACAGGGCCAACCTAAATTTAGCAACAAACTGAAAAAGCCTCCTCATTCTTAAAAAGCTGTTTAAGTTTCCAGAGCGAGCCGGTTCAGTGAGGGACAGGAATGGAAAGAGAGAAGACTCTTCTTTTTCTGTCGTCTCGTTACAGGTGGCCAGTGCTTCGGTCATTCCAAAGACTAGTGAGTGCACTTCCATGTGATGTAATATAACCTAAAACATGTTAAAAGAACAGTTTTATGTTCAGCCAGTTAGAATTCAGAAGAATTCAGCAGTAAGGATGGCACCTTTTTTGCCATCCCTGCTGAACACTAGAGGCGCTACAACATCCTTGTCTTTTATGTCCTTAAAACGGCAGATTATCAGTTCATAAACACTTACTTTTTGCCCTGTTCCTCACACAATGCTCTCTAATGACATCTAAACACTTTTACTATAGCGCATGACTTGTAAGGCGATACATTCGAACGTTTAACATCAAGAAATCAAAACATCAAGAGCCAAAAGTGTCATAGAAGCACCAGAAAATGACGTGATCGAGTTGTTCATCTCACATTTGTTTTTATGACATTTTGGTTAGGTTTAGGCTTAAGGTTTGGGGAAGGGAGGTCGGTTTTGTTGATTTAAAAGTCAATAGAGCATTAAAGGAATATTTCACCAAAAAATTAAAATTCTCTCATCATTTACTCGCCCTCATGGACGGGGCCGGCCCAGGGTGACGCCCTAAGTGTGTTTTGTGTGTTCATGCAGGGACTTTTGAGTGTTTGCTGGGATTCAAGGAAATCTGCTTGCCAATATACAGTATTATGGTGCGTTTACATACAACGTGAAGAAAATGTTTGCCTCGCATTGCTCGCATGAGTTTGACCGCTGGTTTATAAATGTGTGTTTAAACCCGCGAGTATTCCCCTTTCTCTTCCGGAAAAGGACAGGAGGAGGGGCTTCTACGACTTGGTTCATAATAAAGCACAACCAGTAGCTTTCCTCCAAGCGATGTCTTTTTTCGTCCAGTCTCTGTACATGTATGACGTTGTGTCATACGATTCCGGGTGCCTACAACCATTTTTACATCCATTTTTCCTGATTTCTTCTGCTACTACGTCAGAAGTCAGTGACATCCGGACAATCTCAATGCTGATAGGCTTTCCCGACAACGCGTCACGCGAATGAAGCGAATTCACATGTTCGAGTCGCGCCATTCGCTTCATTCGTGCCGGCCAGCGCAATTTTGCATCTATTTGCATCTTTGCATTGACTTTGTATGTAATCGCGCCACGCGAAACGCTCGCTTCGCATTGTATGTGAAAGCACCATTAGACTTATCTTACTTATCTGCTCCAGGTTGTCGGCAGTGAGCCACTCCCCGCTCGCGGTCGGCAGACTCAGACCCCGCCACTTTTCAGCGGCTGGTAGGGGACACCTCCGCCCCTGGCAGCGGCCCTGACTGCTCCAGGCGGTCGGTTAGGAGCTCCTTCTCCCCTCGTGGTCGGTGGCCGTTCCTCTGATTCCAGACGGCCGGGCTCCTCCGTCCCCCGGAAGATGGCCGCGGCTGCTCTGTTGGGGTGGATGGTAGCGATGAGAAATCCACTACGGCGTATCCCTCCTTCTTCCTGGGTTTCGGCACCAGTGAAAAGTGATTAATGGAAAGGAGGAGGCGAGAGCCGGCTTGACAATATAAATAATATTTTAATGTAAAACTGAAACCAAAAGACACAAACACACACATTGTTCTGCTGAAGAAAGAAATTCAAGATCTGGGATGGCATGAGGGTGAGTAAATTATGAAAATCTACATTTTTGGGTGAACTATCCCTTTAAAAACCGAAGCTGTTTGGGAGAACATTTCACTCGCTTTTATCACTTCTGCTGCAATAAGTGTTGTGAAAAATGTAACATAATTTTGCTAAAATGTCACCATGGTCACAGTTTTCATGTAGTTAACGTTAACTATCTGGTTACGTCCTCAGTGAATGATGAATTATGTTTTGCAAGCAACTTTGTGGCACCGGGTGAAATGATTTGCTTGGACAAACTTGTAATCCAACAATTGTAGTCACTGAAACATCATTTGAAAATGCTGAATCGTTCTTTATGTAACATGTCGAATTGAAACTGTTTATTATGTCTGTTTTTCACTTTGGAAATACCCTGATTTGGGGCCCTAAATGTGCAGAAATGGGCTTTCATGAAAGAAATTCAGTTATACTAAGCAGATGTACTCTAGAGGATTATTTCTGTAATAATGGAATATAGGAAGGACCAGCCAAGCTCAATTCATGTTAACGTGTCTGTGTGGGCCAGACGTGTGCATTGGGACACTAGGTAGATTTCTCTTCAGGTGCCGAGGGTAATTGTGCTTGGCATAAAATGCCGGTTCTTTGTGTCGGCTCGTGTATATAAGATCCTCAAGGTGGAATTCCTGTGCTAATATGGGTAAGTCGCAATATGTGAGTATGCGTGGTCATATGACAGGACGGTCCCGATGGATTGGTTCGGTGGAAACCGTCCAGCCAGTACACAGTAGGTGGGCGTGGGTGGCGGCTTTGCCCTTGTGCCCACTCTTAAAAACACCTGACAGTTCATATTGCCTCTGAGTACAACCGAGTATTGACACGAGCTGAACTCCGTCAACAACGGGCCAAACAAAACAGCACAAATTCACATAATAATTGAACAAATAAATGGAGAGCTTGTTTGGCACGGCGTTCATACAGAGCCGGACAGGCAGGCTTCGGGGCATGCAGTCTCGCTTTCTCTGTAGTCAGGGTTGACATCGAGGTGTGTGTCCTATATGAGCAGTTTGGACTGTCAACAGGGGAAATATACAGTATTAGGTTTTTCCAAGCCAGGACAAATCCATTCAGTGCCTTTGAAAAAGCTGCCTCTCAATCTAGCACCACTCCAAGGGCCTGATTCTAATTATCCATGAATAAAAACCTTTCAGGAGCTGGTCAAGAATAATAACCTCAAGTCTTTTTCATGTCCTACATAGAGGCAGAGACATTGTTACATTGAAAACGTAAGTGTAGAAGCCATACTTTTTTATTTTACGACATTCATTTCTTGTTGTCAACATGCAGTTGAAGCCACTGGCATAAAGCAATTCTTGGTGCCCTCCCGCAAAACATAAAATGGGGCCCCGGACACCAATAATTAAATGAGCATTTAAAGGCCAAAGTATAGTTATTTTTTTTGTGTGGTACGTGGCATATTTCGTCATCAGCACATTATGCGCGTCAGGGCCGTTTCAAGTCACATTCCCGGTGGGTCACAAGTTTACATACACTTTGTTAGTATTTGGTAGCATTGCCTTTAAATTGTTTAACTTGGGTCAAATATTTTGGATATCCTTCCACAAGCTTCTCACAATAGGTTGCTGGAATTGTGTCCCATTCCTCCAGACAGAACTGGTGTAACGGAGTCATGTTTGTAGGACTCCTTGCTCACACATGCTTTTTCAGTTCGGCCCAAAAATCAGATTGAGGTCAGGGCTTTGTGATGCCACTCCAATACCTTGACTTTGTTGTCCTTGAGCCATTTTGCCACAAATTGGAGGTGTGCTTGGGGTCATTGTCCATTTGGAAGACCCATTTGTGACAGAGCTTTAACTTCCTGGCTGATGTCTTGAGATGTTGCTTCAATATATCCACATAAATATCCTTCCTCATGATGCATCTATTTTGTGAAGCGCACCAGTCCCTCCTGCAGCAAAGCACCCCCACAACATGATGCTTCACAGTTGGGATGGTGTTCTTCACCCTTTTTCCTCCAAATATAATGATGGTCATTATGGACAAACAGTTCATTTTTGTTTCATCAGACCAGAGGACATTTCTCCAAAAGTAAGATCTTTGTCCCCATGTGCACTTGCAAACTGTAGTCTGTCTTTTTTATGGCGGTTTTGGAGCAGCGGCTTCTTCCTTGCTGAGCAGCCTTTCAGGTGATGTCGATATAGGACTCGTTTTACTGTGGATCTAGATACTCGTCTACCTGTTTCCTCGAGCATCTTCACAAGGTCCTTTGCTGTTGTTCTGGGATTGATTTGCACATTTAGCACTAAACTACATTCATCACTAGGATACAGAATGAGTCTCTTTCCTGAGTGGTGTGATGGCTGTGTGGTCACATGGTATTTATACTTGCGTACTATTGTTTGTACAGATGAACGTGGTGCATTAAAGCATCTGGAAATTGCTCCCAAGGATGATCCAGACTTGTGGAGGTCAACAATTGTTTTTCTGAGGTCTTGGCTGATTTCTTTTGATTTTCCCATGATGTCAAGCAAAGTGGCACTGAGTTTGAAAGTAGGCCTTAAAATACATCCACAGGTACACCTCCAATTCAGTACACGTCCAATCAGAAGCTAATTGGCTAATTGTTAAAAGGCTTGACATAATTTTCTGGAATTTTCCAAGCTGATTAAAGGCACAGTTCACTTAGTGTATGTGAACTTCTGACCCACTGGAATTGTGATACAGTCAATTAAAAGTGAAACAATCGGTCTGTAAACAATTGTTGGAAAAATTACCCATGCACAAAGTAGATGTCCTAAACGACTTGCCAAAACGATAGTTTGCTAATATGCCATTTATACGCCTTAGAAAGTCTGTATAAATGGCATATACAGTAAATGCTGCTTAGATGTGGCTTCTATGTAGTGTAGAAACCACTCTAGATAGGCATATTAAACCATAATCAGCTCATATAGCTGTGACCACATTGGGTCGAGGCCTCCTGCAGTGTCTCATACGCCTGCGATTGAAGTCCTGCCAATTCATAGTGCATAAAAGGATGGTCGTATTTCAAGACGATCACATTTCTCTGGAGGAATATAGATTCTTAAAACCCTCTAACCTGTAGAAATAAAACAGACACATATGATTCTTAAAATATGACCACCATGATGCTGGTACTTCTACCTTCACAATGCATAAGGATTGCTACGTTCCATCATTAAATAAAAATGTGCAGTAAATATAATTTGAAAGATTGTTGGATTTGGAAAACGTGCATGCTTGAACAGTTCATATGTTTGAACATGTCATCACCCTGCTACAGTTTACATTACATTACGTTCCATTTTCAAAACCACTTTATACACCCCGATGTTGATAATTGCTTTGATTCCCTCAGATCTCCTTCCTAAGGGCACCACTGTTATGCTTTAAAAGACACTTTTATGTGGTGCTTGGCCCAGTGACTGTTTTCTGTATAAATGAAATACAATAAAGACAGAACGGGTGTTTCTTAAGAGCTCAACATTTAGAAAGTTTCCCTCACTGCCTTTCACTGGCAGGTCGTTCTTGGAAAGCTTTAGCAAAAGATTAAGCATTAAAATCTGTGCGGTTTTGGGCACCGTTGCCATAATTCAGCTATATCCCAGAAACGTACGTAAAATCAGAGAGGGACCAACATGGGACAAAAGCACCAGCTTTCTCGCTATAGAGATCCAGGGTGCCCTGACCACACCAAGCCGGAATCTAGGAAGACCAGACAGTGGTCAGAAGCAACACCTACACAACCTCAGGTTCATTACGCATGCAGAGGCTGTGAATCTGAGATGAGTGGAACAGAGCCCAGATAAGTCCTAGACATATTTGCACAAAGCGTGAAAAAAATAGGAAAGTTATCTATTGGCTGCTCCTAAAGCCCCATTCAGGATAATCTCAATACGGTGAAGCCGCTAGTGGGCGTTCACAATGCTGTCGCTTTAACGTTATTGGTGGACTGCACGGCTAGCCATATCTTTACATGGACTGCTGGTGAAACTAAGCCATCTTTCTAATGTGACAATGAATCAGTTCTCTTGCCTCTTAAAGGGACAGTGCACCCAAAAATGACAATTCTCTCATCATTTTCTTACCCTCATGCCATCCCAGATGTGCGTGAATATTTCAGGTCTGTAGGTCTATAAAAGGCATGTGAATGAGTGCCATATTTTTGGAGCTCCAAAAAGCACATATAGTCATCATAAAAGTAATTCATACGACTCCAGTGGTTTAATCAATGTCTTCTGAAGCGAAATGCAAAGTGTGTGTGTGTGTGTGTGTGTGTAAGAAATAGAAATAAATACTATTTTACACAAAAATCAAGAGCACGTTGGCAAGTTCACGTGAGAACTGATGTGTGAAATATGAAAAAATACGGACGCGCAGTGGTGTTTAGAAAATAGGAGCATAGATAATCATACATAGATGCCTCATTCGTCTGGTTTGGATACGTCAATTGCGGCACCATCTTGGAACGGTCAACAAGGAGAGCTGTTTGAATGCAAGTGAATGGAAGAGATGCCTCAGACCGAGCTCCTTACTCAGACCGCTGCATAAAACGATTTGTGTGGAAACAGTATCGCGGTCCATAGGGACAGCTGCCAATAAGGGATCTACATAGGAATATCTATGCAGTGGAGGCTTGCGTGCAAGGGTGTAGATTTGACTTGAACATTGGGGGTTGCAGCATGAAGCATTTACATGTTTCCATTGATCATGGTATAAATAATGGGGGGTTATACTTGCTTGTTTTGGGGGGGTGACCTTACCTTTTATTTTTGGGCCCTTTAAAGGCATTTTTTAAGTATGTCTAATCTAAAAATCAATATGTACATTCTTGTTGGTATTATATGTGGCTTAACATGGGTATTTCATATGTTTACTTTAGATTACTTCCTCTGTGTCATACCAAGATAATGGAATTGTACCAGATTTGCTGCTAAATATGAGCTGCCCATTTGATCCTAAGTAAGTGTCCTATTACTGTAAACCCTGTTGGTCAAATATGACTTATGCTGCCATCTTTAGGAATTTATGCTGCACTTCCTCTGAGCTCAGAGATGAAATATTGAGTTAGTCCTGTAATATATGATTTCATTTAACCTTGCCATGTATATAGAAAAACAGACTAATGATAGATTATTATAGACATTATACAACCAAACACACCCATCCCCCTACCAAATATATATTGTATTTTGTCATAATACTAACCAACAGGGGCGTAGCAATCATTTCAAAAGTGAGGTGGACAGAACAATTGGCACAAGATTAACATAAACATATCAGTTAAAATGTATTGAATGAATTACATGATTGGCCATTGAATTTTAACTTTTGCTTTTACACATTTAGACATTTGCTTTATGAATGACACAACATAAACACATTTGCCATGTGAAAAAGTGCGGGATGAAGTGGTTTTATTGAAAGTGAGGGGGACATGCTACCCAGACAAAACTCGTAATTTCACTTTCATTTCTGTATTCCACTAAACTCTAAAGCCCTTTATCATAATGTTTTTCTTTCTTTTCTCGGGCTTTACAACAAATAACTACTAATTGTAAAGAAAGCCGTACTGAAGTCAAGTGTGTTTGTTGGTGTTGCAGTCTATCAACATGCAGCAGCTGCTTTGCGTCGAGCTCTTTGTTTTGGGCCAAAGTCTGTCGCTCTCGCGCATCGACCAATAGGAGAACGCCTTACTGAATCAGTCGACCAATGAGCGTCGAGCTTTCTTGCACGGTGCCAGTTCCGAGGCGCGCGCGCGCACCGAGCCGTCAAGCTATTTCTAATTTTACCCGCCTTGTTAAACTGATAATTCCGTGTTTGAGCGTCGTTATTTTTCGTTAATCAAAAGTTTCGCTGTACAAACTTCTAAAAAGTCAATTTTTGCGCGAAACGAATAGCTGTGTTTGTCGTATACTCATACGAGGACATTCAAACGGAAGGCGCGAGCCGGTTTGACGTGTGTGTGATCAGCGCGAGACAGAGTTGCACGCTTTAATTTTGGATTTATTATATTTTATAAGCTTGCAAAATAATTTTATTCGATCCTAAAATACTGAACTGGTAATAAAGGAACATCTGCACTCGCATTTTTAAAGTAAAAGTCTGTGTTTCGTATTGCACTCTGTTGGAAATATCAATCATGGCGCAATTTCACGACGATCCGGCGTCGCTCACGAAAGAGAAACTCAAGAGTGAGTTAATGGCCAATAAGGTTCCTCTGCCCAGCGCTGACAGCAAGAAAGACGTGTATGTTCAGCTGTATCTGAAGAACCTGACCGTGCTCAACAAGAAGAATACCCTTCCTGTGGACACTTTCTCCAGCGATGAGGACACCGCGCCGGTGCTGTCCAACAGGAGCCGTTCTGGGAAGGTGAGCGCGAAAATCTGGCTTCTGAAAATCAAATGCATTCATTAGACACTGATTTGCATGATTGTGATAGAAGGCTAGGATTTATAATATAGAGATATATAGGTCAAACATAAAAATTAATAATAATAAAAGCTTCATTTACAGAGCAATTGTCATACATTTTGAAAGGTGAATCTCACCAAACCTGTCAGGAAAATTAAAAAAACTTTTACACACAAAAAAGTATTCCTTAATGCTAATAAAAAATATTATTCAGAATGCCTTTTTTAGCTGATATATTAAGCACCCACTCTAATAGTGTGTTTTAAATTATTAAAATCAGCCTAAATTAAATGCAGTTCAACAAATACTACATTGATATAGAAATATTTAACAATTTAAATAATTAAAAAATATATTATATACTGTATATACACATTAAAACTTAATATTTGCATATGTTTTTCTTCTGATGATTCGTCTTCAGAAAGCCACAAGAAAGACGGACAGAGTTCGGGCTGACGAGAAGGATTTTGCGGGTTTGACTGATGAAGAATTGAAGGTGCAGCTTATGAAATATGGTGTCAAACCCGGGCCAATTATTGGTGAGTGTTTTAGGTTACCACAATCTAAGTTATGTGGAAATTCCCCTGGTTTGGATCACTTTTTATGTTTTTTTTCTTCATTTTTATCCCCTTTTCTCCCCAATTTGGTATGCCCATTTCCCACTACTTAGTAGGTCCTCGTGGTGGCGCGGTTACTCGCCTCAATGCAGGTGGTGGAGGACATGTCTCAGTTGCCTCCGCTTCTGAGACCGTCAATCTTTGCACCTTAGCAAGTGGCTCGTTGTGCATGACATCGTGGAGACTCACAGTATGTGGAGGCTCATGCTACTCTCCGCGATCCACACACAACTCACCACACGCCCCATTGAGAGCGAGAACCCCTAATCGCGACCACGGGGAGGTTATCCCATGTGACTCTACCCTCCCTAGCCACCAGGCCAATTTGGTTGCTTAGGAGACCTGGCTGGAGTCACTCAGCACGCCCTGGATTCGAACTTAAGACTCCAGGGGTGATAGTCAGCGTCAATACTCATGATCACTGTTTTGATTGTCCTGTTGGAAAGAGCCACATGTTCTGACTGGTTCTGTCCTCTATATGATAGCATCAACGCGTAAAGTGTATGAGAAGAAACTTCAGCATCTCCAGGATCAGCCTCCAGGGCCCGAACCAGAGACCACTTTCCCAGAGGCCGTCACCATCAAGCCAGATGGAAACCAAAATGGAAACACACATTCGGCAGAAGATCAGTACAGCGACAAAGAAGGTAAATCATGTTCAGTATGAGAACTTCACCCTTCATTAGTAAGTCAGGACATTTATTTTATTTTTTCTCGTTTTTCACAAATCTTGCTGTACCTTTGATCGACATTCCAGAAGTCGATCCAATCCCAGAACCTGTTCCCGTTGCAACTAAGCCGGTTCGGAGCAGAGGAAAAACTCCTGTTACCACCAGGACCAGCAGCAGACAGCGCACCAAAGTAAAGATTGCACGTACACAAATTCATGCATCACAATAAAGAGTCTCATCAGGCCTTTTTGCATTCTCTAATATTTGTAATATTGAAAAAATGCTGAGCTGTCTCCCGGTGCACCCATGTTTTGCATGTGTGCTCAACAGCAGGTGGAGGAAACCGCATCCGTTGATGTTCAGGAAACAACTTTGGACAGAGGAGATATTTTAAAGGAGATGTTCCCTAATGAATCTGCCACGCCCACTGGCATAATGTGAGTATCCTTGCGATGTGCCAAGCAGTGTTATGGCATGTTTGACATCTAGTGTGCAGACTGTGCACAAGGACTTGTCTTTTACAGGCTTGACTTTGCCGAATATATTACATAGAGTTATCAATAATGGTTAGGGATGCACCGATACTCCTTTTTCTCTACTGATCCGATACCTGAACTCTCAGTATTGGCAGATCCGATGCCAGTGTTGTTGTTTTCAGTTTATACAGAATATCTTTACCTCACTGTGTGGAACTAATTGGGTGTACTAATTTTTATGAATAAAACACAAAAATCTTAACACATTTCAAAATAAACATGTAACCTATTTATAAAACAATGTAACCCATTTATAAAAACTCAATAACATAATTATACCTCACATAATTCGCTCCACTCTGAGAGCTGAAAACGTGAGTGCATCATTATGTGCCCAGCGCGTGCTATGAGTGTGTGTCAACAGAGCGGCTTGCATTTAGTGTAGCCTTTTACGATTCACAAAGCTATAATTTGACTTAAATTGCTTGAGTCATATGAACTACTTTTAATGGTGATTTTATGTCATTTTTGGAGCTTGACAGTAACAAATATGACTAACACAGTATTGGATTTGGATCAGGCTTGTCGAAACAATACCGATCATGTTAAAAACGTCAGTATCGGAGCTGATGCCATAGTGAGTATCAGATTGTGTAATCCCTAAAGCTGCATTCACACTGCCTGTGACTTTGTCGCTGCAGGTCGCTAGTGGCTGCCGGTGAAGTCGCTAGTGGGCGTTCCCACTACTGGTTGCCTAGTAACGTTTATAAATGACATTCACGGATGTCATTCCATTGCTCTTGACAGCAAATCGCTTTTCTTGGCGCTAAAAGCAACATTTTGGAGGGAAAAGTCTAAATATAAATGGAATCAGTACATAAAATGCTTCATATCAAAGATGAACGAGAAACAAGGTGTACTCTTTGCCATAGCGGCTAAGCAAAAACGCAAACGCCGGTCTGTCTGGGCCCACAAAACCATTCAATCTCGGAGTCAGCACGGCGAGTACCACCGGCTGGTGCAAGAGCTGCGGCTGGATATACCATATCCATATCATAGAGCACTGGAACATTGCTAACAGCAAGAATTAGCCTTTCATCCATCTTTCCATTACTGCAGGAGCTGAGAGAGAGAGAAGGATCACGTGAGCTCTCCCGTCTTCTCTCCTATTGGCTGTCGCTTCCGTTAGTTGCTCTTCATTTGAATAAAGTTGTCTCAACTATGTCACGTCGCTGGACACGCCCACATCTAGTCGCCAACGGTCGCGACAGCTCGTGTCACCGGAAGTCGCCGTGCTCTCATTGAAAATGAATGGGATGGAGTCGCTGTCACGCGCAGTGTGTACACAGCTTAATAATGGTTCAATTTCCATATATTGAATTTATGTCAATAATGCATAACTAGAAGTTCATCCACGTTGACAAGTAGTCCCAACTCAAAAAGGATGATTTTGAATACTTCAAAGCTCAAATTATTAAAAGGTTTTAACGGATTAAATCTGAAAGCGCTTTGGGAAAAAATACAAACTTCACATTTTTACAAGGGCGGTTGATTTTAACGTGTGGTTACTTATTTAAAAAAATAACACGTAAAAAAAATTACGCAATTAATCATGTGCCCGGACCATAATGAGGAATTTTCCTTCCACCGGAGCAATTCAAGCTTGAAGTACCACCTGTTTTCTCCAGGGGGCAGTAAGTGAAACGTCAGCTTCATTGGCAACACACAGCTGTAGAGAACAAACCACACTTAACGCCAGCAGACAGCACAAGATGATCATATGTGTGTGCAAACTTCTGACTTCAACTCTATATGTGAACAGGGCCACATGTCGGAGACCGATCCGCGGTGCGGCTGAACGTCCTGTGAATCCGTTGAATCTCTGGTCTGAGGAATCCCTCCTGCAGCCGAACGTTTACACAGTGACCAAATCCACCGTCACAGACGTTTGCAGCTCAGCACCTGCGGCTCGTCCTCAGCCCCGCTGTTCCTTCTCCTTCTGGTTGAAGCTTCTTGTGTTCCTCACACTGGCGGTGTCACTGTACTACGCCTTCCAGAACGTCACGGCGGATCAGATCGGTGTCTGCCAGCTCTTTGTCCAGGACAATGTCATCACTCCCATCATCAATTATATTAGTTGGGAAAGCAACGGGAAATAAGCGTCCCCTTCTGTCGACTTGTGCTTCAGCATGCATCTACTGTCAGACTGAATTTTCTAGTCCTGTTTTGCTGGTCCTTTAAGGAGCAAAACATCGTCGGTGGGGGTTTGGGGGGGGGGGTGCAGTTTGACTTTGCAGTCATGTCTAAATAGACTCGTGTTTTAAGTAGTCTTTAAACTCTGTGCATCGTGTTTCAATCTTGCTTTCTGATTTTACTGCTTTGTAGCATACGAAAGGTCTTAAATTGATGTAGTGTTTTATAATTGATACCAGTAAATCATTTGCCACATACACCAGCGTTTAGTGGCATGCCTGTTCAAAATGTGAAAATGAGTTTTTGTTGTTCTAAGCTTTCAGTAAGTGCCAACATATGGGCCACACAAGCACTATTTGGTTTCACACATCCAGGCTGGAAGGGAAAACCTGAAGGTGGATGTTTGCAATAATGGTTTAAATTACATTTGCAGCTTTTTTTCTGAATTAATTTGCCATTTGTTTATTTCCGCTAAAGCTAACAATTTAGGGTTGCTAATCATGAATAATATAATAAGTCATAAATAATATTTTGCTTAATGAAACCTATAATTAGGGCCATTTAGGTTGTTTTTGAGCATTTTCATGACGATTAAGTACATTTTCTTCCACAATATTTTTACTACTGTAACGTGACCATAAAATCTCAAACAAAATATAGTAATAAAAATTATCCTGATGGACTAAAATTTGTAATATATATTATAATAAGCATAAATGTAATTTTGTAGAACAAGTACTGCCATATATATATATATATATATATATATATATATACACACACACACACACACACACACACACTTATTTTTATGCTTTACAGGTATGAGGATGATTTTGTGAATTATAATAATTTTGGACGGAAATGTGCTTAAAATTCGCAATCCAAAACCCTGAATGGTCCTAAAAATATGATTGAAATTCTTTTGAATCAAATATTTTCACTCTGTAGCACTTAAATGATTTGTAGCCACCAGCTCAGATGATGTTCGGTTTTAGTGTCGGGCATAAAGATATTTATTTTTATTCATAGCTAAAAAAAAAGTTTGTTTATTCACCTGAAAGTCTCATGTGGTAAATGAAGCTTTATTTCTGGTAAACGGCTTCTTTTTTTATTTTGATATATAGATAATGACTCTGTTCGTGTGTTTGATGTTTTCATAATGTGATGTGGCTGATACGGTTTTAAACCCATAATGAGAATTCAACCCACTGACATTTACCTCTTATTGACTGTAATCAATCTGTCTGGGAAAGCTCGAACAATGGCTCTAAACTATTTTTTTATTTTATTTTTTTGCTGTGATTTTTAAACGAAAAAGTTGTCCAGATGTATTTATTCACTGTGGACTCTCTTTGTTTCACAGAGAAAAACATTTGTGTTTATTTTCTGGTTTGTGGGGGTTTGTTTTTATATGTTACTATCAGTTAAGTTACATTTTAACTGCAATATTTTTCTAAGGTTTTCTCGATGATACACTTTTATTTTTAAACAAATTGGGTTTCTTTTAAATGTACATATACTGGATTCACAACTAACATTTTAGTTTTGGTGTGCCCTGTTAAAAGGTGGTAAATGGCATAAAATAAAGTCAAATTTGCACTTTGTATTTAGGCAGCTAACTGTGGAAAATTGGTTATTTGGAATACATTGATTCAATACAATACTTGTGTGAAATAAAATACAATTAAATCCCAGAGGTGACCTCTACATTTGCTTGTACTGCAGTGTCAGACACACACACACACGCACACACAGCATTCCAGGAATATTAACTTTAATTTTAAAGCTGAGATTTGACCTTTAGATACACCAATGCACATAATAGAAAGCCATAATCTTAGTTTAGCATTTTCAAATATACATACATTGAAAATATTTCATTGTTCGTTGCTGCATATTACAAATACACACGAATGTGCCTTAATCAAACTAATTTAAAAACTGTAGCCGGTGTCTTTAAATTCCATGGGATCTCAGATTGCGTAATGGTATCCGGGTAAAACCCTGACTTTCGATTGTCCTGACTGAACGATCCTAATCTGACTACTATGGCGAAGGCTTGGCTCATGAATATTAACTAAGTAAATGACGTTAACTCTGTAGGCCGGCTGATTGGCTGAAAGTAGCCGTAGGTAGGTGTGGTCTAGTTAGTCGACGAATCTTCGAACTATGAAGGCATGGATCATGAATATTAATTAGATCACTTGACTGAACGCCCAATAAAATTGGAATGCGTTTTTGTATCCGTCTACGCTGTTTTTCAATTGTTTCAATGTGAACGTGCAAAAATACATACCTTTGGCAAAATGTATGCCGTTGGCATTAACATAGCCAAAGTTATCGGGAAAAAAGAATGAAAAGGACAATGTCCCGAAGGTTGCACAAGGGTTCAAATTATTAATTTCAAATGATTTCCTCTGGCAGCGTTCATAGCTCATTGTTTATTAATACGACAATATGTCCTCATTTATATTCATGAGCAAAGCCTTCACCATAGTAGGGTCCGTTAAGTAGTGGGTGGGGCATGCAGTGATGAAGCCGTTTCCTTGATCTTATTCAGCCTTGCAGCGCTCTCGCTCACCGCTCGGTCTCTTTGCGCAGCCGGTAGAGGAGAGGACGGAGGCGCCATTTTAAGACAACTTCTCTAAAGTAAGAGTTTCCCCCCTATATTACATAAATATTTATGGGAAAATACAGGGTTATAAATGGCAGTCCATGAGGTTAATGCATAACCAATGCCCGTTATTTATTCAGTTCCACCATGTATCCGACCACACTGACCCAGCTCTCTCGGGCGAACCCCTTCAGCGCCCCGTTGTTCACGCTACAGAAGGCGGATGAGCCCGAATCACACACCGCTGTACAGAAGCGCACATTTGCAGCTGCCGCGGTTGCCGGTAAGACCCCCGGAGACCAATAAACACTCATTTGTTATGTTTAATTATGTTTATAAATCGTATAATTGCTTTTATACGGCTTTATTTGGCTCCAGTGCAACACGAAAGACCATTTATATTCATATTGTTCCTCAGCTACGCTTTATTAATGCTTGAAATGGATGTTACAACGCGCAGGAGGGAAATAAACATCAAATGGTAAAATAAAACAGTTCTTTGAGTAGTTAGCGCACCGCTAACTAGCTCTTAGCAAGCTGTAGTTTAGATATCATGTTTGATTATTACGTCTTTATTAGGCTCCCTTTAAAATACATTTACCATTTGTATATTGGGGTTATTTTAGCATGTGAATAGTTGAAATAGTCGCATATTGTGGCTTAAAATCGCTGCTGTGGGTCTTGGGCCTTGTTGCTTTCATGGAGGGCGATGAAGGACAAATTTGGAGGACGCATTTATTACAAAAATTTGGTGGAAAGTGCGTTATCAGTTAACATTTTTAATGCATGAAATTATGCGAGTATGTAAACTGCGTGTGTTAAATGTTATTGCGCCGGTTATGGGACATGAAGTTCTTTATTTAAAGCGTACAATGCTGCACATGACCTGTGTGTACTGCACTTCTCAAACAGGCGTGATCTGATTGGCTATCTAGCTCTGCAACTTGTTCTGTTTGCAACAAGCTGCGTTCTGATTGGCTCTCTAGCTCTGGAACGCTTCCTGTTCGCAACAAGGTGCGTTCTGATTGGCTCTCTAGCTCTGGAACGCTTCCTGTTCGCAACAAGGTGCGTTCTGATTGGCTTTGTAGTCTCCGGAATGCGTCCAGATCTAATGTCGTGCGTCCTGCATCTGCCCAACATCTAGTCTTTTAATGCATTTAGCATATTTGTATCCAAGTAAGTGTTATATTTGTCTACATCTTTGTGGTGGGTCTTTAATATAATGTGGTTTCTATTTAGAATGCTTTTTTATTTTTGCATATTAATCTGTTTATCAGAGTGAATATAGGGATTGACCATATAATGATGATTTGGCAGTCTGTTTTGAAGTTAGCTAAGCTTGTTGTGTAAAAATAGCGTCTAAATTGTTTAATTTTGCGCCAGTATTAAATTTGTTAGTAATTTGTTTTATTAGGCCAAATTGTTTTGATTACGGTGAAATTTGTAATTTCTGCGATACTCAACAATCATTAGCATTTGTGGCATAAAGTAAATTACCACAAGCTAATTTCGACTCGTCACTTAAAAAAAGAAAAGAAAATCTAAAATCTGGGTAACAGTGATTTATTTACAATGGAAGTCAATGGGACCCATCCACAAACATTAAAATACTCACTGTTTCAAAAGTGTAGACACAAGACATAAACAATATGCATGTTAACATGAGTTTAGTGTCATAAAATTACTTAATAACCTATTTTGTTTAAAGTTATTTCCAATTTTACAACTTTGTTGCAATGATGATGTAATGCCGTAAACTCTGTAATTCCGCCAAAACTTTTGAAATGTTACAGACTCAGATTTGTTTATTATTATTTATTTTTGGTTAATTCTGAACTGATTTAAAAAAATACGTTCTGGTTCTGCTGTTCCGCAGGCTCGTTTCCAACTGGTAACCAGTTAGATCAAAATAAAATTTTGGTTAATAACGTTCTTAAAATGACAGTACTCTGTGCTAATGGAGGGTGATATGAAATATATCCCCCAAAATATTTGTAATATTAATTTGGTCACCTGAAATCAATTGCAATCCCTATAGTACACCCTGTTGTTTGTTTATTCTTTCTGTATTTATTTTTTGAAAATTATCGGGACAAAATTAACTGGTTACCAGAATTTAAAAAATAAAATTTTAGGGGCCTGGGAAGCTCAGTGACTAAATATGCTGTCTATCACCCTTGGATTCTCTAGTTCGAGTGACTCCAGTCAGGTCTCCTTAGCAACCAAATTGGCCAGGTTGCTAAGGAGGGTAGAGTCACATGGGGTAACCTCCTTGTGGTTCTCGGTGGTGTGTGTGTGGATGCCGCGGAGAATAGCATG
This sequence comes from Xyrauchen texanus, assembly GCF_025860055.1. Lineage (NCBI taxonomy): Eukaryota > Metazoa > Chordata > Actinopteri > Cypriniformes > Catostomidae > Xyrauchen > Xyrauchen texanus. Next base: position 2,928,665 of record NC_068324.1, read on the forward strand.
AAGCCTCCACATGCGCTACGTCTCCATGGTAACGCGCTCAACAAGTCACATGATAGGATGAGCGGATTGACGGTGACAGACGCAGAGGCAACTGAGATTCGTTCTCCAACACATGGACTTGAAGCACATTGGGAATTGGGCAAAAATAGCTTAAAAATGTAGCTCCTTGAACTGTTTTAGTCAAGTAATACACACATTTTAACAGAAGAATTAATGCAAGTTGCAATTCTGTAAAATTATAAGCTTCACATTTCTCCCTCCAAAAAATTGGCCCCATTCACTTCCATTGTAAGTGTCTCACTGTAACCTCCTTTTTTAAATGAAAATAAGGTACGAGGTAATGAGCATTATGCCATAAATGCTTTTGATTAAGCTCAACTTCTTTGGAACCAGGAATATTTCTTTAAGATTTTTCAAAATTTCTAGGCGCTACCAATCACAGAACACCTTCCACTAACCCTCGATTAAACCTCTCAGTCTTTGTGTGGATGAACATGCTTCCTGTTTCTCCTCAGAGGGAGACAGCTGTGAGTTTGGCTCACAGAAGTACTTCATCCTCTGTGGCTTTGGAGGAATTCTGAGCTGTGGCACCACACACACGGCTGTGGTGCCCCTCGACCTGGTCAAGTGCCGATTGCAGGTCTGTGTGTGTGTGTGCTGGAGTCACCCGAGACTTGTGTGTGACCTGACCCCAGTGCACCCCTCATCAGCATGTTAAGTGTTGTGTATGTGACGCATGAGCATGTGTGTGTGTTACTGTGTTCCCCCACATCACAGATTCAGGCAATAGCTGTGAGTTCGGCTCAGGGAAATACTACGCCCTCTGTGGGTTTGGGGGCATCTTGAGTTGTGGTATCACGCACACGGCCGTCGTACCACTCGACTTGGTGAAGTGCCGCCTCCAGGTCTGTACTCACCTCCCCCTCATCACGTTAATGGGATGACATCCGTGGCAAAGGGTCACTAACATTTTTGGGAGGCTCGCTGTGACTTGACTAACAATAACTTAATTGCTGATCAGTTGGCTGCTTCTAATTGGTCTCAAATAAGTTAAGAAAAATAAAGGCAAATAAATAAAAAACTAAGAAAAATTCTGTCACCATTTACTCACCCTCATGTTGTTCCAAACTTGTATTCTGTTATTTTTTTCTGTGGAACACAAAATATTTTGTCATTGACTTTATTTTCCTCACACAAAGCCATCTAATGTAATCAATTTGACTTTAACATGATTTATAATTCTATATTATTTTACTGTTGCATATTACATATTTTAATTTTACTATTAGATATTAGGTTTACTTCTATATTTTAAAATATTTCTTATATTTTTAACTATTAAATATTTGAAATCATTTTTTCTATATATTGTAATTTTTATTTTACTATTACATTTTTATTTTTACTATATATTTCTATTTATTTAATTTTACTATTGAATATTATGTCGCGTTCTGTGACACTTTGCCACTGATACATCCATGTGAATGTTTTGCAATTAACTTTTGGTTTATCCAGCATGTAAATACCATTTTTGAAGTGAAACCATTAACAGTGTTCATATCCAACCAGTTCCTGGTGAAGTCTGTGATTGGTCATTGTGTGTTGTGATTCATGACCATTGCAATAATGGAAATGTTGTGTTTAGGTGGACCCAGATAAATACAAGAGCATCTTCAAAGGATTCTCAGTCACGATCAGAGAGGATGGCATGCGAGGGTTGGCCAAAGGTTGGGCGCCCACCTTCATCGGCTACTCCATGCAGGGGCTCTGCAAGTTCGGCTTCTATGAGGTCTTCAAAATCATGTATGGAGATATGCTAGGAGAGGTGAGACAAACTGACTGTTGAGAAATATGAAGGGCTGAAAATAGTGACTATTTTGGTGATCAATTAAGCTGATTAAAAAAAAATATATTATGTGTATAGATGTGTGTGTGTGTGTGTGTGCATATATATGTATATATATTAGTATTCCATGTCTTGCTCAATGTTCTGCTCCAAATGTTTAATAAATTAGCATAAAGTTCTCAAAACATAAATATAATAAGTTTGTGTTTTGCGTAAACGTTTGCATTCTTCGTAAGACCACTCTTGCGTTACTTTTCGCAGTCTTAATTAAACCATTCTTGTGCAACTTCCCAGTTTTTTATAACCATTCTTGCATAACTTTGCATTATTCGTTTAATTGTTATTGTGTAACGTCCCAGTCTCCTTACAAACCATGCCCGCGTGACGTCCCAGTCTCCTTACAAACCATGCCCGCGTGACGTCCCAGTCTCCTTACAAACCATGCCCGCGTGACGTCCCAGTCTCCTTACAAACCATGCCTGCATGACGTCCCAGTCTCCGTACAAACCATGCCCACGTGACGTCCCAGTCTCCTTACAAACCATGCCTGCATGACGTCCCAGTCTCCGTACAAACCATGCCCGCGTGACGTCCCAGTCTCCGTACAAACCATGCCCGTGTGACGTCCCAGCCTTTTTACAAACCATGCCCGCGTGACGTCCGAGTCTCCTTACAAACCATGCCCGCGTGACGTCCCAGTCTCCGTACAAACCATGCCCGCGTGACGTCCCAGTCTTTGTACAAACCATGCCCGCGTGACGTCCCAGTCTCCGTACAACCATGCCTGCGTGATGTCCCAGCCTTTTTACAAACCATGCCCGCGTGACGTCCCAGTCTCCGTACAAACCATGCCCGTGTGACGTCCCAGCCTTTTTACAAACCATGCCCGCGTGACGTCCGAGTCTCCTTACAAACCATGCCCGCGTGACGTCCCAGTCTCCGTACAAACCATGCCCGCGTGACGTCCCAGTCTTTGTACAAACCATGCCTGCGTGACGTCCCAGTCTCCGTACAACCATGCCTGCGTGATGTCCCAGCCTTTTTACAAACCATGCCCGCGTGACGTCCCAGTCTCCGTACAAACCATGCCCGCGTGACGTCCCAGCCTTTTTACAAACCATGCCCGCGTGACGTCCGAGTCTCCTTACAAACCATGCCCGCGTGACGTCCCAGTCTCCGTACAAACCATGCCCGCGTGATGTCCCAGTCTTTGTACAAACCATGCCCGCGTGACGTCCCAGTCTCCGTACAACCATGCCTGCGTGATGTCCCAGCCTTTTTACAAACCATGCCCGCGTGACGTCCCAGTCTCCGTACAAACCATGCCCGCGTGACGTCCCAGCCTTTTTACAAACCATGCCCGCGTGACGTCCGAGTCTCCTTACAAACCATGCCCGCGTGACGTCCCAGTCTCCGTGACAAACCATGCCCGCGTGACGTCCCAGTCTTTGTACAAACCATGCCCGCGTGACGTCCCAGTCTCCGTACAACCATGCCTGCGTGATGTCCCAGCCTTTTACAAACCATGCCCGCGTGACGTCCCAGTCTCCGTACAAACCATGCCTGCGTGACGTCCCAGCCTTTTTACAAACCATGCCCGCGTGACGTCCCAGTCTCCGTACAAACCATGCCCGCGTGACGTCCCAGTCTCCGTACAAACCATGCCCGCGTGACGTCCCAGTCTCCGTACAAACCATGCCCGCGTGACGCCCCAGTCTCCGTGACAAACCATGCCCGCGTGACGTCCCAGTCTCCGTACAAACCATGCCCGCGTGACGTCCCAGTCTCCGTACAAACCATGCCCGCGTGACGTCCCAGTCTCCGTACAAACCATGCCCGCGTGACGTCCCAGTCTCCGTACAAACCATGCCTGCGTGATGTCCCAGCCTTTTTACAAACCATGCCCGCGTGACGTCCCAGTCTCCGTACAAACCATGCCCGCGTGACGTCCCAGCCTTTTTACAAACCATGCCCGCGTGACGTCCCAGTCTCCGTACAAACCATGCCCGCGTGACGTCCCAGCCTTTTTACAAACCATGCCCGCGTGACGTCCCAGCCTTTTTACAAACCATGCCCGCGTGACGTCCCAGTCTCCGTACAAACCATGCCCGCGTGACGTCCCAGTCTCCGTACAAACCATGCCCGCGTGACGCCCCAGTCTCCGTGACAAACCATGCCCGCGTGACGCCCCAGTCTCCGTGACAAACCATGCCGCGTGACGCCCCAGTCTCCGTACAAACCATGCCCGCGTGACGCCCCAGTCTCCGTACAAACCATGCCCGCGTGACGTCCCAGTCTCCGTACAAACCATGCCCGCGTGACGTCCCAGTCTCCGTACAAACCATGCCCGCGTGACGTCCCAGTCTCCGTACAAACCATGCCCGCGTGACGTCCCAGTCTCCGTACAAACCATGCCCGCGTGACGTCCCAGTCTCCGTACAAACCATGCCCGCGTGACGTCCCAGTCTCCGTACAAACCATGCCCGTGTGACGTCCCAGCCTTTTTACAAACCATGCCCGCGTGACGTCCGAGTCTCCTTACAAACCATGCCCGCGTGACGTCCCAGTCTCCATACAACCATGCCTGCGTGACGTCCCAGTCTCCGTACAAACCATGCCCGCGTAACTTTCCAGTCGCCATAAAACTGTTCTAGCTTAAGTTGTTGTATTTAATTTAGTGCAACTATTTATTTAAAAAAAAAAAAAAAAAGCTTGGTTTTAAGAACAATCTCTAGTTCTGTTTCACGATTTAAGCCAAATGTTTAATAAATTGGAATGGTGACTATTATTTGGACAGTAGCCGGATGAATGTGTAAATTGTTTGTAAAACCATCTTTGCAGGGTATTTTTATGTTTATTCGTAAATTTGGGTGTTCAATTGGTTTTGTGAACAATGACACATTTGTTCTGTTTCATGAATGAAGCCAAATGTTTAAAAGATTAGCATGGTGTATGTTTTAGGCCTTCCAAATAATGTGCAAATTCAATGCTATAAAATTAAATATTAATGCATTTTAGCTGTGATTTACATTGTGTGTGTGTGTGTGTGTGTGTGTGTGTGTGTATATATATATATATATATATATATTTTTTTTTCGCTCTTTATCTGGTAAAACCCTGAAAGACTTGTTTTGTAAGATGTGCCCTGGAAATCATTGCTTTCGTAAATGTTAGTTTTTGCTCTTATGCATTGCGTCACTCAGCCTGAACTTTAATGACTAGTTTGCCAGGTACTACATTTCCAAAAGAATATATATTTTCTTGTTATCCTTGGCTTTAAAATAAATTGTCAGTTATTAATTGCTCTTTGAGGACAACCTCTGAAATGATTTTAAACTGTCCTTGTCTAGTAATTTCCAGAAGGAAATGCCATGGAAATTAATTGGTCAATTCAAAAGATGTGGCAACCCTTGAGGTATCTGATAGCCATGATGGGTCATGAAAGCTTTCTGTCCACTAACAGGAAAATGCATACATGTGGAGAACCTCGCTGTATCTGGCTGCCTCTGCCAGTGCTGAGTTCTTTGCAGATATTGCTCTGGCCCCTATGGAGGCGTGTAAAGTGCGTATCCAGACTCAACCCGGCTACGCCAACACCTTGAGAGAGTGCGCCCCCAAGATGTACGCAGAGGAAGGAATCTGGGCGTGAGTATCTTTGACTTTGAACCTGTTCTAATACTGGGCCATTACGAAAAAGCTTGGAATATCAACACGTTCCTTAGATCCACCTCTAGGGAGTTCCTCCGGTCTGGTTCTGTTCTCTCTATATGGGAGCAGCAGGATCAGGCCAGAAGCTTCCAGCAGCTTTTGTGGCTGTACAGTTAGAGGTGCTTGAGTCATTGGCGTGTGAGATCAGTCTACCTGCTTGCCCAGCATCCTCTCTGCCCTGACCCTTCACCGGATGACACCAGGGCAGATCAGCTGGGGAGCGGACAAAACGCGAAAGCTAGATTTGATAACACTAGCAAAGAGTGTTTGGTCTTATGATTTGCAACCAGTTTGAAGACTTTACAACTATTGTTGAAACTTCTGTCAGGTTCTACAAAGGTGTGGTTCCTCTGTGGATGAGACAGATCCCCTACACCATGATGAAGTTCGCCTGCTTTGAGCGCACCGTTGAGTTGCTTTACAGATACGTGGTGCCCAAACCCCGCAGCGAATGCTCCAAATCTGAACAGCTGGTCGTCACATTTGTTGCTGGATACATCGGTAAGGCTTATAATTGTTCTTGCATTATTAAAACGATAATTGTTTTAGAATTTGCGCCTTTTACTTTTAAGTACATAATGAGTTTTACGAACAATTTGACATTCCTTCTACTTTCGTTTCATGAACGAAGCTACACATTGAATACATTAGCATGGTGCATGTTTTTTGGACATCCATGCTAATGTGTTGTAAAGGAGCAAACGTTTGACTACACGGGTATATTTACACAACTCTTTTACAGATCAGAGTTCAGTTTCATACATGTTTCGTTTTGTGTCTGTAGCTGGTGTGTTCTGCGCCATCGTGTCTCACCCTGCTGACTCGGTCGTGTCCGTGTTGAACAAAGAGAAGGGAAGCACCGCCATGCAAGTTCTCAAGAAACTCGGACCTAAAGGTGAGACGTCATCTGTCTTTTATGTTTCCAACTTTTTAATGCCATTTTTAGCGAATGGTATTGACTATCAAATCCTGCATGGCTATTTTGCACTCACATTTTAATTTTTTTGGTTAACACGTTCCTTAGATCCACCTCTAGGGAGTTCCTCCGGTCTGGTTCTGTTCTCTCTATATGGGAGCAGCAGGATCAGGCCGGAAGCTTCCAGCAGCTTTTGTGGCTGTACGGTTAGAGGTGCTTGAGTCATTGGCGTGTGAGATCAGTCTACCTGCTTACCCAGCATCCTCTCTGCCCTGACCCTTCACCGGATGACACCAGGGCAGATCAGCTGGGGAGCGGACAAACATTTTATCAAAGCATTAAACCAAAAGAGTTAACGAATCGCTGTGGTTTATAATCTCCTTGTTTTGGTCTAGATCTGCTTGATTGACTTAAATGGGCATTTTGTGTGTCTCCAGGTGTATGGAAGGGTTTGGTCGCCCGTATCATCATGATCGGTACCCTGACCGCCCTGCAGTGGTTCATCTACGATTCTGTGAAGGTGTACTTCCGTCTGCCCCGCCCACCTCCCCCAGAGATGCCCGAGTCCCTAAAGAAGAAGCTCGGCCTCACCGAGTAGAGCGTCAGCGAGATCCAATGATGGCCCTCATTCCTTAATGTCCCATCGACACTGTCCCACACCTCTGTTTTCTATATTTAAGTCTGCACTGAGCGCTGCTCACCCCTGCCCCGCCCACCTCATACATCATAATGGTGAAGGGGTCACCGGTCCCCGTCATGGGGAAATTCCTTCTAAATAGTCTATATAATAAGATTTGTGAAATGAATGAATGCCGTCTGGTTTTAACCTCTGACATTTGTTTGTCTATAGTACAATAAATGAGCTACCTGGATATTATACACGAAGTGGTCTTGGTTTGTTTAATTTCACGTTTAAATGAATCGTTCACCCAAAAACTAAAGTAGTCATTTTTTTTGTTCACTCTCGTGTTTCAAACATCTGTGGAGCACACAAGGAGATGTTGGGGATTGAGTTTTTTTTATTCTATGGAAAATAGATGCAATGAAAGTGAATGGTGACTGAAGCTGTCAGTTCCTAATATTCTGCCTATTAACTCCAGTGTGTGTGTTCCATGGCTAAAAGAAAGTCCATACCGGTTTGGAACAACATGAGGGGAAATAAACGATGACTGAAATGAACTGTTTGATGATTATTTATTACTTTGACTGCAGGTTTTTAGTAGCCTGAAAGGGTTGTGCAGTCACACAATGTAATTCAACCAACATGCATTAATCTGCTCTCATTGGTTTGTCACGGAGTTAAAAAAATAAAAGTTATACAAATATTGACATGCTTGTTTGTCTTTAAGTAAACCACATTTACATTTATGCATTTGGCAGACGCTTTTATTCAAAGCCACTTACAGTGCACTTATTACAGGGACAATCCCCCTGGAGCAGATAGGGTTAAGGGCCTTGCTCAAGGGCCCAACAGTGGGATCTTGGTGGTGCTGGGGCTTGAACCTCCGACCTTCTGGTCAGTAACCCTGAGCCTCAACCACTGAGCCACCACTGCCCCACATTTAAGGGATTGTTGTTGGAAATTCTGTCATGCTCTACTGATTTACCTTGTGCTGCATCACAGTTTGGATATTACATCTCCACACTGGCCTGGGAACGCCTCGGGGTCCCCCAGTCAGAGCTGGTTAATGTGGCTCGGTATAGGGAAGTTTGGGGCCCCCTGCTGGAGCAGCTGCCCCGCGACCCGACTTCAGATAAGCGGTTGAAGATGGATGGATGGATGCATCACAGGCCATTTTGACATGAATTGTAGAAATGTGCAATTCAATATTCACTAGTTAAAATGCTAATTTATCAGCAGAGGAATTACTACTAATGAAACTGCAAATTTGTGACTATAGGGATTACATTTGCACTGTTGAAATAACTTCTTGATATAAAAAATGGAGCTGCTAGTAATTTATAACTGCGTTTTGACTAGTAGAATTTCACAACGATCTGTCATTCACTCCTGTTCTTAAAGCATTTACATACATGTATCTAATTTGTTTTACAGATATTACAATGTACTACTAACTATAGAGTGGTGGTGGGGTAGTGGGCTAAAGCACATAACTGGTAATCAGAAGGTTGCTGGTTTGATCCCCACAGCCACCACCATTGTGTCCTTGAGTAAGACACTTAACTCCAGGTTGCTCCGGGGGGATTGTCCCTGTAATAAGGGCTCTGTAAGTCACTTTGGATAAAAGCGTCTGCCAAATGCATAAATGTACTAACTGTAAAATGAGTTGCGTTTACTTAGAAAACCTGTGGAAACAGGTTGTATTTAAAATACAACGTAATATTACATTTGGCAAAATCACACTTATAAGTCAAATTCAAAAGTCTATAATTCAAATTTACACAATTCTAATTCAAATTGTTTTGTCATATTTCTGGCTCCATAAAATTACTGAATGGCTGTAGAGCTCCACCTATTGATGCCCTAGTTCCGTCTGTGTGTGTGTGTGTGTGTGTGTGTGTGAGAGAGAGGGAATTCTATCTTTATTGTTATTTGTTACTATCTTATCATTATTATTTGTCTTGTAATTATCTGTTTTGTGTATTAATGCTTTGGCAGTATTGTATGTAAACACAATCGTGCCAATAAAGTACTTTTAAATTGAAATTGAGTGAGAGAGTGTGTGCGTGTGAGAGAGAGAGAGAGAGAGAGTGTGTGTGTGTGTGTGTTCTGCATTATCCATCTGGATCGCTGGTTTTGGTAGTTTTTACATTGTGTCTCGAGACCACAAACAGAAAACGGGCAATTAGAATCATCATGGCGCCACCCAATGGTGGTTTCATGTGACGTCACTGTAGTGTCATCAACGTCAATTTTAATCTCAAATAAAAAAAAAGTTAATGAACGTGTTATGTCAACTAAATGAATCACATCAGCTTCTAAACTATAAAATGACCGAAGCTAGAAGCATCGAGTAACAAACATGATTATTTAACAATGGCGTAACCAACGATGAATTTAACGGTCCTACACGTTTGTTTCAGGGTATGTTCGGGATCAGTGACGAGGTGTTTTTAAGTTTGCCGTGCGTGTTAAAACAGCACTGGAGTGGGCAGCGTGGTCAACATGTCCCTGACCAGTGATGAAGTTTCCCAATTGAAGAAGAGCGCAGAAATGCAGTGGAGCATCTGTAAACACTGAATTCACTGCATTAAGTGTTTGATCATGGCGTCTATCTCTGAGCGTTTAAAGGTGAAGCCTGTCGTTTTTGTGTTAAATTACTTTCTTCTAACCCAGTTTTATATGCAACTCTAATTAAGCCATTTGTTGGCTTTTATCTGTTTGTAAAACCTGTTTGAAAAGCGTAATTTACGAAAACTACCATGAAGCCCTGCCAGTGACGTTATGAAAAATATAAAACTGTTGATTATCAGTATACAAACAATATATTTTAAGTAAGCAAAATATCCAGATATATACAAACATATTAGTAGCTTGAGAGTGTAGGGAGAACAACTTGACCGCGTCATGAGCGGTCGCTGCAGAGCTCTTTTGGCGCACTTTGTTTGCAGCGATTCATTGATTGGCGGAGCTTTCACAGCAGCATTATGGGTAGTGTAGTTTCTCAACAGAAATCCAACAATTAAATATGTTTATTTTTTTATTTTTTTAAAGTGAAGTTAAAATAATGTGACTGGTGGCTTCAACAGAAGCATATACCAGCGATGAACCTCATTGCTCACAATAGGTCTTTAAAGGTTTAGGTTATCGTTAATAATAAATTCCCCAATGGAGAACATTAATGGGATTTTTACTTCCAGAGCTCAACTGGTGTAGTCTATAGATAAAGCACATGTCTTTTAGAAATCAAGCAAGTACGGGACTGTTGCAAAAACTGCTGATTGTATAACAAAATATACTTGCTAAGTGTGTGCAATGTTTAAGGGAAGTATACTGTGTAACCCACATGCTTAAAATGTCCAATTCTGTTTGAAATTTGCTTGTACAAATGTGATGTGTTTCATAGTTTGGCAACAAATACCTGGACCGGATATAATCCATTTATTAAACTGGATCTTTGTCTGTAAAAAAATGTACATTAAGTATTTACAAATACTTAAACAAGTCAGTCATTTATTACAACAACTGCATTTCACGAAAGTTGCTGAGTAAGAAGAGATGAAACGGTCTCCACTCCACTAGGGGGCGCTCAAGTCAGAAAGTACAAACTAGCCTAAAAATTTGTACAATTTAAAAACGAAAAACCTTTGGCACATAAAAGCGTAACAAAAAATGCAGTAACATCTTTCAGAACCCAAAACATCTTCTCTGAAATAGCGTCAAAATTCGCTCGGTTGAACTTTGTTTGTCCAGCTTGTCGTGGTTTTGAGGTGCACTGGTCCCCGTCGCCCCCTGGAGGCAGACGTGTGATGCAGCAACAATAACAGCGTTGGAGTCGGTGTGGAAATGAGTCCCAAATACACTTCTCCACAGGTGAAGTATCAAAAATCTGATCTCAGTAGTTCAAAGAGGAATGGCCAGTGAGATCTCCAGCCAGAAGCACAAATTCGGACAAATATAAATATGAGCCACTCATAGAAAACTACATAACAAAACCTGTGACCGTTATACCATTGTGTTGCTCTCGCCGACTTTGTCCACTAACTGAAAGAGAGAGAGACGTGTAGTCAAAATGGCCAATGTCAGACAAAATAAGGTAGTGAAAAATACATTAAGTTATGTCAGACTTACCCCGCTGATACCAGGAAGATTGAGTAAAGATCCAAGAATGGGCACCCGTCTAATGAAGCCCACCACCACTGGGAAAAAGCCCCTGGAAATCGATGGAGATGGCCAATTAAAATTAAATATCAAACTTTTGATCTGTTTGGAAGATTCCACAGAACCGCACTGGTGTAAGTTAATCTGAACGTACACTACTAGGATCAATCTGTCAAGAAAACCTGTGAAGAACCTGTCAGATGTCATATTTTACACCAAAATCAAAATAAATAAGAAATATTTTGCATAGTGAAAATGACTATTACAATTTATTTTAATCACATTTAAGCACATTTCTCCCACTAAATACACATTACTGTAATGCAAAAAATGACATTTTATTTTAAATGTAAAATCTTTATACTGCATGCTAGTATTTGTAGTTCTGAATGGATTATAGTAATGAGCTTTTGGGTGGATATGTGCCTCATTATCATAAAAATAATGTGACAGCAAAAAAAAAAATCCTTTTTTTTTTTTTTTTTGGTGGAATGTGACCTGAACATGTTTTGTGTAATTCAACCAATCAGTAATATTTTCATCTTTTGAGTTTTTTTGTTAATAAAATAATGTTTCCTCTACACTGTAAACCCTTATATGTTGTCATCACTTAACAAAACTGAGGCTATGGGGAATACCCACAATGCCTTGTGCTTTCAATTATGTTTCCTTGGTCAAAGGAAACACATGGGGGCATTTTAATAGTTTTAAATACAATTGTTTGTGTGATGGAGTGGTGGTGGCATAGTGTCTAAAGCACAGGGCTGTTAATCAGAAGGTTGCTGGTTTGAACCCCACAGCTACCACCATTGTGCCCTTGAGCAAGGCACTTAAATCCAGGTTGTTCCGGGGGGGGATTGTCCCTGTAAAAAGTGCACTGTAAGTCATTTTGGATAAAAGCGTCTCCCAAATGCATAAATGTAAATGTAAAATGTCACCATTAGGGTGATCTGTGTCCCCTTTGGTCAAGTTGGACCCTGTTAACTCTATTTCAGTTCTGCTTGTGCAACTGAAGTACAGGGATAAATGCATTTCTGTGGAGAAATATGTTTATTTAATGATACATTTAAATAGTAAATCTGAGTTAAGCCCTCATACATCTAGTTACCTAAACTTAAATAGTTAAGTTCATTCTATATGAATTTTGGGATGCCAAAAACATCAATCAATCGAGTAAAGTCAACTTATTTGGGTTTTCAGCATATGCAATTATTAGTGTGTTTCATATCTCAGAAAATACATCACAGACAGTTATACGTAACTCTCCTCCAAAACTCACCGGAATAGAAGGAAAAATCCATAGATTTCCAAAACAACTCCTATGATCGGCCAGCCGATGAGCACCACAAAAATTCCCCCCAGAAAGAACCCAGTAGCTTTAATTTTATGCTTCTGGAAGAAGAACCTAAACGTCCGTTCCAGTCCAATAACAAACGAGAGACCTGCAACAAACAAGATCTACAAAGGAACAAACACGTTAACATGGAGTTCATTAACCAAAACGGGAGAGGATAGAGCATCACATTTCTTTATTCAAACGAGCACGTCACTTTCTGTCTGTTTAAAGGACATACTCACATTTCCAATGGCCAAGAGCGCTTTATCGAAGAACAAAATCATCCCAAAAAAGAGGAAAAACACGCCAAACCCGGTCAACCCCATCCCCATCTCTGTTTAAACACAAGAGGAGATTATTAGTGCAATTGTTTGGACATGGTGTCTTGGAAATACCATGTTACTGCCATGGCAGTATTCTTTAAATACTACAGTATTTCATGTAAATACCATGGGGTTGCGATCACTGTACTGTGGTAAAGCTATGGTACTTTTTTATATGGCTTATATGATTACCATATTGAATATTTACATAGTTCTCAAAGGTACTCAAATAATACCATGCAGACAGACAGACAGACAGACAGACAGACGATGATGATAGACAGACAAATAGATATATAGACAGACAGACAGACAATGAACGAGACAGACAGACAGACAGACGATGATAGACAAATAGATAGATAGACAGACAGACAGACAGACAGACAAATAGATAGACAGACAGACAATAATAGACAACGAAAGACAGACAATGATAGATAGACAATGAACGAGACAGACAGACGATGATAGACAAATAGATAGACAGGCAATGAAAGAGACACAGACAGACAAATAGATAGACAGACAGACAATGATAGACAGACAATAATAGATAGCCAAACAATGACAGACAGACAGACAATAATAGATAGCCAAACAATGACAGACAGACAGACAATGATAGCCAAACAATGACAGACAGACAGACAATAACAGATAGCCAAACAATGACAGACAGACAGACAGACAGACAATAATAGATAGCCAAACAATGACAGACAGACAGACAGACAGACAATAATAGATAGCCAAACAATGACAGACAGACAGACAATAATAGATAGCCAAACAATGACAGACAGACAGATAGATAGATAGATAAACAAACAAACAATGATACACAGACAGGCAGATAGATTGACAGATAGAGATAAGAAATAGTTATAGATACTTTATTAATCTTAGATTACAGATATAATATTTATACTACAGTAATTTGATTACTGTTAGAGGCCACGCCGCACATTTCCATTCATTCCCATTCAACACTTCCAGAACATTTCCACCTTTAAAGTGGTATATGGGGTATTACTATCCAAACTAACGTCACTACCATTCAGCATAGATGAAGTGAAATTGACTTACTCTGTGAGTCCGTTAATGAAATCATGTTTTCTGCTGTTTATCAGCTGATTCTCAGATGAGTGAAACTGTTCTGTGTGAACGCCACAAAACCGGAAACACGTAATGACGCTTTAAACGTCTCAGATTACGCGCCGTGAGTTCGGTAATCTTTTGTTATTTTTAGCTAAATTGAATATACACAAATCAATTAATAAAATTGTCAATGGAACCAGGCAGTGCCTGAAAACAATCTCTGCATTTGAAACCAAAAGCTGTAAAAATGCTTTGTTAATTCGATTTCTTTTTTTTAAATTAATTTAATTTATATTTTTCTGTTTTTGTTACTTGTCTAATTAAATAGTGTATGCTCCTTTATTTTGAGAATTATGTTTGTTCAATATTCTTACGTTTAAAAAAAAAAATATATATATATATATTATTATTATTATTATTATTATTATATAATAAAAACTTAAAATCACATTCTTAATTTTTAAAACGTGATTTTCTTTCAATAGCTATTTAATAACTGCTTTTTCCTCGCAATCACACGACTTGCATGCAAATACGTTCAAAGTTTGTCGGTTTGAAGTTTGAATGAACCTAGCCAGAGACTGTTTATCTTGAGACGGGACACTGGAATTAAAATGAATGCCTAATGTGGGGGATGTGGAAAAGGAGGAATTCTCGCCTCATGGGTACACGAACCACTGATCTATATATATAACATATATATATATATAGATCAGTAACACGAACCAATAACTTATTACGTGCATTTGCATTAGCTGATCCATACTGAGAAAATTATTATCATTATTATTAATATTATTTTGCTAGATCTAAACTTAAGACTCGCAATTTACGATACTATTGTTGTCAGATTATATTTGGTATTTTAACTATGTTCTTTGTTCGTAATTTTGACCAACCGTTTTGGAGATTTCGGTATTTCCCCATTCAAATAGATATGAGCTGTTCTGTTATGCCACATTGAAATCAGCTGCCGGGACAGTTCCAAAAATGGTTACCGATTGAACTGACTTGCCTTGAATGAGACTTTGATCTAGCCCCCGACTAGCGCGCTGCTGGGGGATGTTGTTTTTAGTTCTTTCAGTTTCCATTCTGGTTTGGAGATAAAAAACTACAAACACCAGAAGCCGCAGCGGCGCAAGCAGGAAAACAAGTCTGCCGGTGGACGTGTGTATTATTGAGGAGTCTCACTAGTAGTGCAGGAGCATTACCACATTTATATATTATTCACAATGTCAACATCTGGATACTTTAAAGCATAAATAAGTATTGCGTTTGCGTTTGCGTTTTTCAGCCTGTAAAAATGAATACGCTCTTTGCGATCACTTTGGTGTTCGTTGGGTGCTGTAGCAATGTTGTTTTTTTGGAATTTTTGGTGCGGTGAGTTGAATATGTCTCATAAATTTGTGTATTTAATGCATTTAAACGTCGTATATGTTGTCAATTCTCAGCTGTATACCTTACATGGAACCGCTCATTTTACAGGGATTTCCCTGGATGTGGAAACATTGTCACAGTCGCCCAGTTTGCCCTCATTGCATTGGAGGGATTCATATTTGAGACCAACTTCGGACGCAAAAAGCCACAGATTCCCATGAGGTTACATGTGCATGTATTTGCATGCCTTTATATGTGTTTTTACTCAGCTTCTGAGGACCATGTACAAAACTGATATTTGTTGATTATTAGAGGTGAAAGGTGAAAGCTTTGCTTTGTCACTGTTACAGGTGGTTTTAAAGTCAACACACAGTTCAGACACCTTTGACAGATTATGCACAGATTATACAGCATGCACATTTTCTGTATACATAGAATACCCGGATGACTTGCCGAAATATGCAATATACACCAGATCAAACTGTGTGAAATACAGTCTCCACATATTGCAATATGCTTAAATTATAGATTGCATTTGGTTACATTCCTTGTGCTTTAAATCTCTCAGACTTTTATGTGATTTTCTTCACCTCTGCAGGAATTATGTGATCATGGTGACCATGTTCTTTACCATCAGCGTGATCAACAACTACGCTCTCAATTTTAACATTGCAATGCCCCTGCATATGATCTTCAGATCCGTGAGTTTCAAACACCCTGAGTTTGAAAGATGTTTTTGTGACTTTCTCTCTGAATGCATGTTCAAACTTTCAACTTCTCTTGTTTTGATCCCAGGGATCTCTCATTGCTAACATGATACTCGGTATTATCATCTTGAAGAAAAGGTACGCTGAAGATTCTGCTCAAAGCCATTACATTGGGTTTAGTTAGGTTTGGTTATTACATTGTTATTTTACTCTTAATGCAGATATTCCAAGAGTAAATATCTCTCCATTGTGCTGGTGTCTATGGGCATTTTCATCTGCACTATCATGTCGGCCAAGCAAGTGGTGAGTTTTTTGCAAATTTAGGCAAATGCGTTTACAGTAATGGATGTGAATGGGGCCAGTCTGTAAACTTTAAAATACACACCGTTTCAAAAGTAGAGCCACAAGAAGTAAACAATAAGAGTGTTAACATTAGTGTGATAAAATTGCATCCTAATCTTATTTGTAAAGTTATATCCGTTATTACAACTTCGTTGCTCTTCGTAAATCTGAGGCCATGGTTCTCAGCAGGAGACCGATGGAGTGTACTCCAGGTAGGGGAGGAGGTATTGCCCCAAGTGAAGGAGTTCAAGTACCTCGGGGTCTTGTTCACGAGTGAGGGGACAATGGAGCGGGAGGTTGGCCGGAGAATCGGGGCAGCGGGGACGGTATTGCACTCGCTCTATCGCACCGTTGTCACAAAAAGAGAGCTGAGCCGGAAGGCAAAGCTCTCGATCTACCAGGTCAATTTTTGTTCCTACCCTCACCTATGGTCATGAAGGCTGGGTCATGACCGAAAGAACTAGGTCACGCAGTACAAGCGGCCGAAAGGGCTTCCTCAGAAGGGTGGCGGGCTTCTCCCTTAGAGATAGGGTGAGGAGCTCAGTCATCCGTGAGGAGCTCGGAGTAGAGCCGCTGCTCCTTTGCGTCGAATGGAGTCAGTTGAGGTGGTTTGGGCATCTGGTAAGGATGCCCCCTGGCTGCCTCCCTAGGGAGATTTTTCAGGCACGTCCAGCTGGGAGGAGGCCTCGGGGAAGACCCAGGATTAGGTGGAGAGATTACATCTCCACACTGGCCTGGGAACGCCTCGGGGTCCCCCAGTCAGAGCTGGTTAATGTGGCTCGGGATAGGGAAGTTTGGGGCCCCCTGCTGGAGCAGCTGCCCCCGCGACCCGACTTCGGATAAGCGGTTGAAGATGGATGGATGGATGGATGGATGGATGGACAACTTCTTTGCCATGACGACGTAACAGCGTTAACCATATAATCTGGTAAATGCTGTAACGTGGGATTTTATTGCACTAAAATCATGTAAACATTGCGTCTTGTGGCTGTCCTTTTGAAATGGTGTGTATTTAAATGTTTATGAACTGGCCCCATTTACTTTCATTCATTAATGTCCCTGTTTTTGAATGTAGAACGTTGAGAAGGGCGCCACAGAGGAAGAGGGAGTTCATGCCTTCCTGCATTGGCTTCTTGGTAACGTTGGTTTTCCTTGTTTTAGAGCGAGGACGCAGAATAATAGTGGTTTGAAATAGTCGTGTTGTCGCGTCATCACATATTAGCATCTGATAAATGAATTCTGCTTGTGTTTCAGGTATCGGGATGCTTACTTTTGCATTGCTGATGTCTGCTAGAATGGGTATTTTCCAAGAAACTCTGTACAAACAGTATGGCAAACACTCCAAGGAAGCTTTATTTTACAATGTGAGTCCCTTACATACATTAGGTGTATTCGAGAGTTCAACATGTTGAATTGAATCGCCATGTTTCAGTATCTGGGATTAAGTGTGGTCTTTCCGGGTCTCTTTCAGCACTGTCTGCCGTTACCTGGGTTCCTCCTGCTGTCGACCGACATCTACAAACACGCCGTGCTCTTCAGTCAGAGCGGTAAGTGTGCGTATATATTGGGGTCATTTAGCTTTCTAGTTGTCGCAATAGAGCGCAGCAGTGCCGGGCCGCTTGTTCTTGGTTCCAGAAGTATTTTTCCCATTCATTTTAATTAGTTCAATACAAGTTAAGCTCAGTCGACAGCATTTGTGGTATAATGTGTCATGTTTAGGATTATGGGTAGTGTAGTTCTTCAAGCTATTAAGCCATTTTTTTATTTTTTTTTTTAAGATGAAATACATGGAGCGATGGCTTCAACTGAAGTATAAACCATCGATTTACAACCTTAGAACTCACGGCAAGTTTGTCTTTAAAGGTTTATAAGTTGTCATTAAAAATATTTGACATTTTTACGTCCGGAACCAGACTGATGCTCTCTATGTAAAAGCCATGAGATATTCAGCATATAATGAAAATTAATCTCTTTGCCTTTAAGCAAATAAAAACGCATCTTTTTATGCAACGATTTGTGAGGCTTTTTGAAATGACAAATCCTATCCAAACGTCTTAAAATTGTTTTGATTTCTTTTGTTGACTTTCTCTTAAAGCTCCGGTGGAAATCCCTGTGATTGGTCAGTCCATGCCAGTCATGTGGTTTTACCTGCTGATGAACGTCATCACCCAGTATCCTTTCAGATTTATAAACAGTGTATATTATGTATAAAACTGTGTACCCTGGGGTCTGGGTATCTTAGTGAGGAAAGACGCTGATTACCACATCTGGAGTCGCTAGTTTGAATCCAGGGCGTGCTGAGTGACTCCAGTCAGGTCTCCTAAGCAACCAAATTGGCCCGGTTGCTAGGGAGGGTAGAGTCACATGGGGTAACCTCCTCGTGGTCGCTATAATGTGGTTCCCGCTCTCGGTGGGGCACGTGGCGAGTCGTGCGTGGATGCCGTGATGAATGGCGTGAAGCCTCCACATGTGCTACGTCTCCGCGGTAACAAGCTCAACAAGTCACGTGATAAGATGCGCGGACTGACGCTCTCAGACACGGAGGCAACTGAGATTCGTCCTCCGCCACCCGGATTGAGGCAAGTCGCTACGCCACCACGAGTGCATTGGGAATTGGGCGTTCCAAATTGGGGAGAAAAAGGGGAGGAAAAAAAAACAACAAAAAATAGCGTACCCTATACTAGCCGTTCCCAACTGGTTAACACATGTCCTTATATATTATATTTTTAAAGATGAGGGCATATCATTTAACGCTTCCATGTTGGCGTCCTCCTAATTTTGTTAGCTTCTACCAAGTGACAAAATAATTACTTGAATTGGACGCACTGCATTTGATGACAACAATAAAAGGGAAGCGTTTTTCTCCACCCTTTTAAAAGTTAATAAGCCTTTTTATTTGGCTATCCTAACAATGCATGATTATTTGGTTAGTTGCATTTTATTATTTGCATTTAGCATTGTTTTCCCCTGCTTAGTAGTAGCTAATATGATATTTACATGACTATTATTGTTTCATGTCTCGCATATCATCATCTGCTAAAAGGAATATTCCGGGTTCAATACAAGTTAAGCTCAATCGACAGCATTTGTGGCATAATGTTGATTACAGTAAAAATGTATTTAGACTTGTTTCTGCTTTTATAAAAAAAAAAAAAGGCAAATATCTGGTTTCCACTAAGGCACTTACAATGGAAGTCAATGGGGAAAGTCGGTAAACGTTACAATAAACACTGTTTCAAACGTGTAGCTAAAAGACGTAAACAAGATAAATTTGCATACAAATACATTAGCACAACTTTTATCCTGTACTTTGTCCTGAACCAGATTCTCAGGTACGTTTGTATTCGTGGTGTGTTCATTCTGACGACGGAGTGCGCGTCACTCACGGTTACGCTGGTGGTGACGTTACGCAAATTCCTGAGTCTCATTATCTCCATCCTGTACTTCCGGAACCCGTTCACGGCCTGGCACTGGGTGGGCACAGCTGTGGTGTTCCTGGGAACATTGCTGTACACGGAGGTGTTGTCCAACATTCTCACTGCAATCAAAGGAGAGAAAGCAGAAAAGAAGGCAGAGTGAACTGTATAGGAAGACCAGTGTAATACCTCCTTAACCCCTGTGTGTGTGTTTGTGTGTGTGTGTGTGTGTGTGTGTGTGTGTGTGTGTGTGTGTGTGTGTGTGTGTGTGTGTGTGTGTGTGTGTGTGTGTGTGTGTGTGTGTGTGTGTGTGTGTGTGTGTGTGTGTGTGTGTGTGTGTGTGTGTGGTATCACGTTTCATTTGTAAGTTCTTGCATGCATCAGGAAGCTCTTAAAGGAACAGTTCACCCAAAAATGTCATCATTTACCCACCCTCATGTCATTCCAAACCTGAATGACTTTCTTTTGTTGAGCACAAAAGGGTGTCTTGAAAGCAGTCCATACATCTTGCGCACTATATTGCGAAGCTTCTGAAGTCATACAATGCCGTTGTCATACGTAATCGACACGTTCATGGAGAGAAGTAGCGATATATCCTGTTTGTGATCCAATGATCCTTTACGGGATCTTTTTAGTGAATTGGTTGATCCAGTTCACAACTGAGTGATTCATTTATGAATCGAACTGATCCGGTTCTCGAGTTCAACTCATTGATTCAGTGATTCGGTCAGAGTGGTTAACAGCTCACCGTAGAGGAAGATTTTCAGTGAATAATTTATATTTCAAGCACTGAGCAATTGCTGTGCTAACCATAGCAAAGTGCTTTAGCATGCTAACATTTACTGTCACTAGCTAGCATATCACTAAAAGTTTCATTTGAGTTATTTCGACATGTTAAATTTGATTGGATTCAGCTTTGTTCCCTCTACTTAAAGTATTTACGTTGAAATTACATGGTCATTTTCATTGAAGAAAACTCATTTCAACACGATTGAATCAAGTTCAGACGAAACGTTTTATGTCCTTTTTCTCAGCCCCTCGTTTCATTGTAACCACATGAAAAAGAGCGACTCGTAGGAATCTTCCAAAGTCCTTCTGTTGTGTTCCATAGAAGAAAGTCATACAGGTTTGGAACAACATGAGGGTGAGGAAATGATGACATCGTTTATTTTTTGGGTGAACTATTGCTTTAACAGTTTTGAGCCAACTTAATGAGCTGTTTTTGAGCCATGCTTAAGTTTGTTTTATTGTGTGTTGGTCAGTGTTTTCTTTCTCTGTACGCACAATCCATGACATGTTTTAAGTGCCAAGTTTGATTTTTGTTGCGGTACAAACCCTCTTGTGGTCCCTGGAACCATTTTTACATCAAGAAGGTCTACCTAGTTCTAGTTTATCATGTCAAGATAACAGATAAAATGATAAAAGTTGTAATCAGATTTGACACTTGGAGCTACTGTACGGGATTTATTAACATGATTGTTTATGTTCCATGAAAGTTATTGTTATTTCATTTAAGCACAGCCGGTTTCATTGGTGTGGATCTACTTTTTACAAATGTCTTTATTCAGTTGTAAAATGAAAGTAAATATGACTTTTATGTAAGCATATTTTTAGAACTGTATTTCATGAGTCTGTCGGGGACTTTTGGGGTAAACAAAAGCAATATTGTAGAAAAATAGACTGCCAATACTATTGAAAATATCCACAGATATTATGTTTATATGGTTGGGGTTTGTTGCGTAAGGATAATTTAAACAAGGATGAGATTTTTTTAACATTACACAAACTGAAGACAATCTTCAATATGAATTATCTTGTGTTTTGTATTCAGTGGTGTAGTCAAGGGTGGGCCGGGGTGGACCTGGGACCTCTCAAATTAGACCCAGGCCCTCCCAGAATACTAGAGATTATTCTTTGACTTCAAATATATATTTTTAAAAAATGCATACTTTCTAATTTCTGAAAGTGTGAAAGAACTGTTTGAATGTGCCACTTCTCTGTTGTTAAGGAAAATTTGGTTAAAAAACAATTGGGTGTAAACTTGGCCCATCCATTTTTATTGAGGCCCACCCAAAGGTACAAAAATTCACTATGCTAACCAAAGTTTCAGCCAAAATACCATAGGTATTAAAAGTCTTGTTTCTGCCTTAATTAACAAGTTAATGTAGAATCTTATTCAAATAATGTAAGGGTGCTTTCAGAATATTTGGCATTTTGTTTAGTGCATTTTTGCATTGATTCTAATGGTGGCTAATGGCCTACTAAACTCAGAAACACTGGAATAAATATGGGATTTATGACAGAAACTTTGTGTTTATATGGTATTTTTTTGTACATAATTACGGCTAAAGAGAAACACAAAGCTGCAAAAATAAAGAGACGAGAGAAAGAACCAACAAAAACAGATTTGCCTTTTTTTCTCTCTTTTTTGTGGAATTTGTATTATAGTGTTATTTGAAGTATTACATTTAAAATATATATATATATATATACACACAGGTGAAACTCGAAAAATTAGAATATCGTGCAAAAGTTCATTAATTTCAGTAATTCAACTTAAAAGGTGAAACTAATATATTATATAGAATCATTACAAGCAAAGTAAGATATTTCAAGCCTTTATTTGATATAATTTAGATGATTATGGCTTACAGCTTATGAAAACCCCAAATTCAGAATCTCAGAAAATTAGAATATTGTGAAAAGGTTCAGTATTGTAGGCTCAAAGTGTCACACTCTAATCAGCTAAACACCTGCAAAGGGTTCCTGAGCCTTTAAATGGTCTCTCAGTCTGGTTCAGTTGAATTCACAATCATGGGGAAGACTGCTGACCTGACAGTTGTGCAGAAAACCATCATTGACACCCTCCACAAGGAGGGAAAGCCTCAAAAGGTAATTGCAAAAGAAGTTGGATGTTCTCAAAGTGCTGTATCAAAGCACATTAATAGAAAGTTAAGTGGAAGGGAAAAGTGTGGAAGAAAAAGGTGCACAAGCAGCAGGGATGACCGTAGCCTGGAGAGGATTGTCAGGAAAAGGCCATTCAAATGTGTGGGGAGCTTCACAAGGAGTGGACTGAGACTGGAGTTACTGCATCAAGAGCCACCACACACAAGACGGGTCCTGGACATGGGCTTCAAATGTCAAACGCCTTACCTGGGCTAAAGAAAAAAAGAACTGGTCTGTTGCTCAGTGGTCCAAAGTCCTCTTTTCTGATGAGAGCAAATTTTGCATCTCATTTGGAAACCAAGGTCCCAGAGTCTGGAGGAAGAATGGAGAGGCACACAATCCAAGATGCTTGAAGTCCAGTGTGAAGTTTCCACAGTCTGTGTTGGTTTGGGGAGCCATGTCATCGGCTGGTGTTGGTCCACTGTGCTTTATTAAGTCCAGAGTCAACGCAGCCGTCTACCGGGACATTTTAGAGCACTTCATGCTTCCTTCAGCAGACAAGCTTTATGGAGATGCTGACTTCATTTTCCAGCAGGACTTGGCACCTGCCCACACTGCCAAAAGTACCAAAACCTGGTTCAATGACCATGGTATTACTGTGCTTGATTGGCCAGCAAACTCGCTTGACCTGAACCCCATAGAGAATCTATGGGGCATTGCCAAGAGAAAGATGAGAGACATGAGACCAAACAATGCAGAAGAGCTGAAGGCCGCTATTGAAGCATCTTGTTCTTCCATAACACCTCAGCAGTGCCACAGGCTGATAGCATCCATGCCACGCCGCATTGAGGCAGTAATTAATGCAAAAGGGGCCCAAACCAAGTACTGAGTACATATGCATGATTATACTTTTCAGAGGGCTGACATTTCTGTATTTAAAATCCTTTTTCTTTATTGATTTCATGTAATATTCTAATTTTCTGAAATTCTGAATTTGGGGTTTTCATAAGCTGTAAGCCATAATCATCAAAATTATATCAAATAAAGGCTTGAAATATCTTACTTTGCTTGTAATGAGTCTATATAATATATTAGTTTCACCTTTTAAGTTGAATTACTGAAATTAATGAACTTTTGCACGATATTCTAATTTTTCAAGTTTCACCTGTATATATATATATATATATATATATATAAATGATAATTTTTGAGTGTTGGGTGTAATGCATTACTAAGTAATGAATTACTGTTATAAAGTAAGGGATTACTCTTAATTTTTCAGCAATTTAATTAGTTACTTTTCATGTAATTGTGTTAAATACTGTATAGACTATAGAGCAATTCTATATAAAACAATAGTGAATTTAAAATTGAAATGTAATGTCTAATGTTAAGATTTATGTTTTCTAATTTAAGGCTGCCCCTTTAAATTCTTTGGCCTGTTCATGAATAATTGATTTTAATTTTACATGATTTATTTGAAAGAATTAAAATAACAGTTAACATGTCTATCCTTGTATTTTTTTAACTAGTCGAGGTTGATTAGGGTTTTTACTTTTCAGAGTCATTAGTACAGTAATCTAATTACACTGAAGAAGATGTAATTAGTAGTTAGTAATTTACCCCACGCTGGAAGTGGCCACACCTTTTAGCTTGGTGTTAAGCAAAATCATGTCTGTTTAAGATACTTAGGTCATAAGTAATGTACTTAGGACTATCAAATAATGTACATGTACTATCAAAAATAAATAAAACACTTTCACTAGAGAGAACATCAGCTAATCTTTAGCTGCACGTGCCGCCCAATAAAGAGATTCCTCTGGGTGCTGAAGTGGGAAGGGCTGCATTTCCAACACGGGCTTTCGGATTTTAGACAGCACTAGATTGCGTCTGTTCCTACAAGAAACACAAACCCCCATATTGTTTTATTCGCAAGAACGATCATATTAAACTGCAGAAATAGCTGTAAAACCCAGCAGTTATGGGGGGAAGCAGCAGCTCGCGCCACGTTGCCTTTGACCCGGACAATGAGGAGGGGGTTTCATTCGTGAAGGGCATTCGGGTAAGTTTACTACACCAACAAACTTAACATGCCTTTATAGAGTTGCATTAACTAAATTAGCTAGTTTTTAATGCAGACCCTTTTTTGACTAACGTTAAAGTTGTACAACTGAAATGCAAATGCATTTTCTATTTGCATCCAATGCAAAACAATAACAAGTTGCGACGTACTTGTACTGATTTAGTAATCTTTGACATTGCAATTTCGTGTAAATGCTAAGATATGCATTGACTGGTTGGTGTGGAACAAAATGTCCTATAGAGCATATAGGTTAAATATAGTCTACAGGTCATGCTTGTTGAACTGTTGCATACAATTGAAAGACTTAGATGGTAAACATTACACATACACATACATGTACACCTTCTGAAAACATTTAGATGGCTTGTATAGATACAGTATGTTGTGAAAAAAGACCATGGAACTTTTGGTACTTCCATGTACTTTACAAAGCATCCATATGCATTGATGTACAAGGAAATGGTAATGCATGGTACAATTTTGTTAGTTATGTACCATATTGTTTTTAACTTGTCCATTGGCACTATCATGTTTTTTGGACATACTATGATAGTATGGTGGTGAAGGAATATGGTAGTCATTCAGTACCATGGTATATGGCAAAATACCAATGTATTACCATCTGATACTATCACTGATCTAATGTAGCACCACAGTACTATTTACAAGGCTTTAATTTTCAGTAACATACACAACAAGCATGTTGCATTTTGTTTTTAAAAAACATTGAGAAACACAAAAAAATTAACCCAAACTAAATCTTAATTTGATCACACCAGTCACTTTTGTGATCCATTGACACTATGGTTCAATTTCCCTTGCATATCTCATAAGTGTTGGGGAAAAACTTTTATTTGCTGATGTTTTTTTATTCCTTATCACGTACAGCTCTCAGAACGCGTGATTGATCGTATGAGGGAGTCTCCTAGTGTGGTGCGCCTTCAAACTTCAACCAAACTCTCACCCAGCACCCCTCCTGTAGCCCCTCATGTTGAGCATTCACCCCCTGGTGAGCATCACGTACCTGTAATGCCTCATCCACCATCATACGCCAGTGCTTTGGTACCTCCACCTCTCTCAGAGCCGATAACACCATTAGTACCCCTTATTCCTGTGACTGAAGAATCACCTGCACCACCTCCAACTGTACAGTCTGCCCCATTACCTGCTCAACCCGTGGGTCTTTTGACTCCTCAGCTAGGTGATGAGAATACAGTTTTATTTTCACCTGCTCAGCCTGCATCTGTAACCCCACCCCAACCTGTTGATTCACCTGCTGAACTCATAAATGTACCTTCGCAAGCATCTAGTGAAACAATAATTGATCCTCTAATTGTGGAACAAACCAGTACACCTGTTGAAACCATAACTTATACTACTGTGCCTGAAGCCCACCCTCCACCTACTCTTGTTGAAGCAATAACCTCGAAACCTGTTATAACACCTGTAGAACGCCTGGATGTGCCTGCAGAACCCATTACCATGCCTGTCAAACCTGTTGTCCTCCCTACTGAATCTGCAGATATACCTGTTAAGCTTGTAACCCCACCTATTGAATCTGTATGTGCAGTTGTTGAATCTGTTGTGTCACCTGTTGAATCTGCAGCCTCGCCCGTTGAATCTGTAGTCTTACCTGTTGAATCCGTAGTCTTACCTGTTGAATCTGTAGCCCCTGTTGAATCAGTAGCTTCACTCATTGAATCTGTAGCCTCGCCCGTTGAATCTGTAGTCTTACCTGTTGAATCTGTAGTCTTACCTGTTGAATCTGTAGCCTTACCTGTTGAATCTGTAGCCTCGCCCGTTGAATCTGTAGCCTCGCCCGTTGAATCTGTAGCCTCGCCCGTTGAATCTGTAGCCTCGCCCGTTGAATCTGTAGCGTCACCTGCTGAATCTGTAGCGTCACCTGCTGAATCTGTAGCGTCACCTGTTGAATCTGTAGCATCACCTGTTGAATCTGTAGCATCACCCATTGAATCTGTAGCCTCTGTTGAATCCGTAGTCTTCCCCGTTGAATCTATAGCCTCACCTACTGAATCTATTGTTCTATCTGAACCGATCGCCACACATGTTGAAGCTGTGGATGTACCCACACCATCCACTCAGCCCATTGAGCCTATAGACATACCTGAATTCTCCACTTCACCTGTGATGCTGCTGCCCATACAATCACCTCCACCTGAGAATCCTGTAAGTGTACCTGAATTAATGTCTGTCGGGTCTGTGGCCTCACCCTCCTCAGTCTCTATACCTGTCACTCTTCCATCTCTTGTGGAGGAGTCAACGGTTCCACCCTCTCCATCCACCTCAGCTGTGGAATTGTCCAGTAAAACACCTTCCATGGTGGAAATGGATCCATCTTCCATTGAGGAACCCCCAGCTCCTCATCTTCCTTTAGTTGAGGAGCCTGTTATACCTCCTTTTCTTAACCCAGTGGGGTCTCTTTCCCCACCACCACAAACACAGACCAAAGGTGAGTCGGGGATCTGTTATGTTGTCCAGCTAATTATTCATTTTAGGTACACTTACCAAAGTTTCTCTGATTCATTTTTGACTGAACCAGCAAAGTCTCCACATCTCTTTACTTATGTACACATTTGCTCAAATCAGTCTTAACAGAAACTCCTTTGTGATTTTCTGTTTAGTGAATGAGGAAGAGCTCAGGACACAGATCAAAGAAGAACTGCAGAAGCTCCTGAAAGTGGAGATAAAGATGACTGAGCTCCAGATTCAGCAACAGTAAGAATTTAACTAAAGATTCAACAACATTAAGAACTGAACTCAAGATTCAGCAACAATAACAATTGAACTCAAGATTCCGCAACAGTAACAATTGAACTCAAGATTCCGCAACAGTAACAATTGAACTCAAGATTCCGCAACAGTAACAATTGAACTCAAGATTCCGCAACAGTAACAATTGAACTCAAGATTCCGCAACAATAACAGTTGAACTCAAGATTCCGCAACAATAACAATTGAACTCAAGATTCCGCAACGGTAACAATTGAACTCAAGATTCCGCAACAGTAACAGTTGAACTCAAGATTCCGCAACAGTAACAATTGAACTCAAGATTCCGCAACAATAAGAACAGAATTAAAGATTTGTTAACAGTAACATTCATGTAAACAACATACTTGCAATAAAGTGATTTTTGATAGGTACAAATAGTATTCATTGTTACTGAATGTGTGCATATGTTTTTGTGTGTGTTTTTATTAGGTTGGAGGAAGAGAAAGTTAAAGCTAAGGCCCAAGCTGAAGCCGCAGCCCGACTCCAGATTCAGAAAGAGGTACAGAAGGTTCTGGAAGAAGAGAAGGTGTCCTATCAACATACTCTAGCAGATGCCATCAGGAGAGAGCAGCTGAACATTCAGGATGATCATCTCATAGCGCAGTATTATGTAAAATGATCTTCTAAACAGGAACTCTGTGTTGTGTGTGTGTGTGTGTGTGTGTGTGATATGAGTGTAAATGTCTGTGCATATTTTGCAGAGACATTTACACTCATCACACAAAGGCGCAAGTAAAGTATGTGATAATATTGGCAGAGCTTGTGTGATGCTACTATGGGGTGCAATGGTAGTGATGGTTTCATTTGAAGTTTTAAGATTCTAAAAAAAAGAGAAATTATGACAAACTTAAGAACTTTTTATGATTTGCATTATTTCTAGGTCACTAATCAGATTAACCAATTTGAACTTCCTCTGAAGCACACAAGATGCTTTTGTGATTTCTCTACTAATCTGTATATCTGAATATCTGTCAACTCCACTGTCACTTATTTCCTTTCTATCTCTCTCTCTTGATCGGCTCATGTCTCGCAGTGGATGGATAGAAAGGTAAGCATAATGATGCTTCATTCTGTCAATGGCATGCTCTTTCATTCTTTCACAAGAGATTTGAGATCAGCTTCTTGTATGTTGTGTGACTGATTGAATTAATTAATTGTTAAATATGCCGTCATAGTACTTCCATTTAATTTATTTCGCCATGGGCTTTATGACATTAACCATGAAAGTATAGCAAATGTATCATGCCCGCTATTTTTCCAAAGTAGTCTGATATATCCCTCCATACATAGCTGGTTAAAAGTAAATTCTGTCACCATTATGGCAATTTACAAGGTTTCATGTGTGAAAGTTAGTGGACCAAATAAGTAATTGCATGTTCCATTGAAGTCATTTAACTACAGGATTTTATAGATATTTAAGGAAGATTTGCAGGCTGACAGTGGATTTTCCCGCCAGGCGCAGAAGCTGGAAGAGAAGCAGAAAGATCTGGAAAAGCAGGACGGTCTGTTCCGGGACCAGGTTGCCAAACTGCAAGAAAAGGCAATCTTCTTTAAGCTCTTCTTTAACATGCTTTCCACATCTTATCTAGAGTGCAAAATATTAATTCCCAATAGCCTCTGATTTTAGATTGAAATGATTTACCCTCCGTACCCCCCAACATGTCATGTGACCAGATGCACTACTACACAATACTAAATATACAAAATATTTGTATGATGCATCATTAAACGTTGACATCACCTATACCAAAATAAACTAAATATTTACAGACCTCCGGCTAGAAGTTACAGTTGAAAAAGTGATAACCGATTCAACTATTGGTTAAAAACTTCAGTTAAACTGATCATCGATCAATCTCAAAAAAATGGTAGACTGATTGGAATATGTCATGACATGAGTGCTGATGACCCGGAGATAGACCGATATAGATTTTCTTTTTTTTATTATTTATTACCGATACTGCAAAAAATGTCAGGACACCGATATGTGTTACCGATTTTTTATATTTATCTGTAAATTCCATACTAAAAACTTCAGTTAAACTGATCATCGATCAATCTCAAAAAAAATGGTAGACTGATTGGAATATGTCATGACATGAGAGCTGATAACCCGGAGATAGACCGATATTGATTTTTTGTTTTTAATTTTTATTACCGATACTGCTCATTTTTATGTTTAAAAATGTCAGAAAACCGATATGTATTACCGATATTTAATATATATATTTTTTATTTATGCCCTTTTGTTCAATGGTAACTAAAATGGGCACCATCCATCCATCCATCTTCAACCGCTTATCCGAAGTCGGGTCGCAGGGGCAGCTGCTCCAGCAGGGGGCCCCAAACTTCCCTATCCCGAGCCACATTAACCAGCTATAATCTCTCCACCTAATCCTGGGTCTTCCCCGAGGCCATTTAACTCTAAATTCCATACTAAAAAATTATAACCGATTAAACAGAGAAGTATAAATATCGGTTAAAAACATCGGTTAAACCGATTATTGGTCGATCTCTCAAAAAATGGTTGACCGATTGGAATATGTCATGCCATGAGAGCTGATGACCCGGAGATAGACCGATATAGATTTTCTTTTCTTTTTTTATTTATTACCGATACTGCAAAAAATGCCAGAAAACCGATATGTAGAACCGATATTTAATATATATTTTTATTTATGCCCTTTTGTACAGTGGTAACTAAAACAGTCACATGTATCTGTAAATTCCATACTAAAAAATTATAAACGATTAAACAGAAAAGTTTAAATATCGGTTAAAAACATCGGTTAAACCGATCATTGGTCGATCTCTCAAAAAGTGGTAGACTGATTGGAATATGTCATAATATGAGAGCTGATGACCTGGAGCTAGACCGATATTGTATTTTTTTATTTTATTTATTATTTAATACCGATACTGCACATTTGTATATTACCGATACCGCACATTTTTATGTTTAAAAATGTCAGAAAACCGATATGCAGAACCGATATTTAATATATATTTTTATTTATGCCCTTTTGTACAATGGTAACTAAAACAGTCAGATTTATCTGTAAATTCCATACTAAAAAATGATAAACGATTAAACAGAAAAGTAAAAATTTCGGTTAAAACCGATTATTGGTCAATCTCTTAAAAAAATGGTAGACTGATTGGAATATGTCATGACATGAGAGCTGATGACCCGGAGATAGACCAATATAGATTTTTTTTTTTTATTACCGATACTGCTCATTTTTATGTTTAAAAATGTCCGAAAACCGATATGTATTACCGATATTTAATATATTTTTTTATTTATGCCATTTTGTTCAATGGTAACTAAAATGGGCACATTTATCTGTAAATTCCATACTAAAAAATTATAACCGATTAAACAGAAAAGTATAAATATCAGTTAAAAACATCGGTTAAACCGATTATTGGTCGATCTCTCAAAAAATGGTTGACCGATTGGAATATGTCATGCCATGAGAGCTGATGACCCGGAGATAGACCGATATAGATTTTCTTTTCTTTTTTTATTTATTACCGATACTGCAAAAAATGTCAGAAAACCGATATGTAGAACCGATATTTAATATATATTTTTATTTATGCCCTTTTGTACAATGGTAACTAAAACAGTCACATGTATCTGTAAATTCCATACTAAAAAATGATAAACGATTAAACAGAAAAGTTTAAATATCGGTTAAAAACATCGGTTAAACCGATCATTGGTCGATCTCTCAAAAAGTGGTAGACCGATTGGAATATGTCATAATATGAGAGCTGATGACCCGGAGCTAGACCGATATTGTATTTTTTATTTTATTTATTATTTATTACCGATACTGCACATTTTTATATTACCGATACTGCACATTTGTATATTACCGATACCGCACATTTTTATGTTTAAAAATGTCAGAAAACCGATATGCAGAACCGATATTTAATATATATTTTTATTTATGTCCTTTTGTACAATGGTAACTAAAACAGTCAGATTTATCTGTAAATTCCATACTAAAAAATTATAAACGATTAAACAGAAAAGTAAAAATTTCGGTTAAAACCGATTATTGGTCAATCTCTTAAAAAAATGGTAGACTGATTGGAATATGTCATGACATGAGAGCTGATAACCCGGAGATAGACCAATATAGATTTTTGTTTTTTTTATTACCGATACTGCTCATTTTTATGTTTAAAAATGTCCGAAAACCGATATGTATTACCGATATTTAATATATTTTTTTATTTATGCCATTTTGTTCAATGGTAACTAAAATGGGCACATTTATCTGTAAATTCCATACTAAAAAATTATAACCGATTAAACAGAAAAGTATAAATATCGGTTAAAAACATCGGTTAAACCGATTATTGGTCAATCTGTCAAAAAATGGTAGACCGATTGGAATATGTCATAACATGAAAAAGACGCTGACCAGTTTAAATGAGACTTAAGACCCAAAGAGTTTCTCTGATGCTGTATATTATGTGTGCTGTCTGTCTCTATGATGTCATACAGGCTGCACAGTTTACTAAAGTCACATCTGAAAATTACAAGAAAGGCTTCGAGGACACACACAACCGCTTCAGGTTAGTGACCGATCGTGCGTACTTTCATGAGAACATTTTTAATTTGTTTTCAAATAACATTAGCACCACATGCTATCTCTGGTTTTCTCACTTTCTCTAGGAGATACCAGATAAAGCCAGTGTGTTCGGATCTACAGAGTCAGATATTGAAGTGTTATGCAGAAAATAAAGGCCAAACTCTGACCTGCTCTAACATCGCCTCTCTGTACATTCAGTGTGTGGACCGTGCCAAACAGGTAAATAACAGGACGAAAGGGCGCTCCGTCGGAACCGTTTCCTCTCAGTTTAGACTTGATTTGTCCTAATTTCTTCTTATGTAACATTGTTGCATCAGTTTGCACTGATGTAAATGCACACTGTAAATAATCTCATGCCACTAAAATTGAAAACTTGCATTTAATTGCAAAGTTTAATGTCAAGTTCACAGCTTGCATTTTTAAGTTCTGGATTTAATTTTTTTCATGTCTTTCCAGGATACAAAGTTGAGCACAGGAGGTTAACTCACCGGCATATACGTCTGATCTACAACCTCTCCGCGAAAAACAAAGTGGATCATTTTACAGATGCTTTGGATATGTATAATAATAATTTAGCAACAGAGGCACATTTAATTTGGATGAGTTTCCACTTATATATATATATATATATATATATATAGGAGACCTTAAATATATGTATTTAACTCTTTAAATTGTTCGGTGAATGGTTGAAATGATAAATCTACACATTTAAATCTTAAAGACCCTGTTCTGTGTGGTGCTTGTTAGGTTACTGATGGTCACTAGATGGCGCTGTAGGCCACAATTGTGGAACTACACTGGCTCACAAGGTTAAAAGGACAACAACCCCCTCAAAAGCATGCTTTTCTCATCAGTACAATGCAGATTAGTTCAGTGTGACACTAATGACCAATGATACAATTAATTCTCCACAGATCTGCGGACTCTACCCTATTGCAGAATTTACGAATTTCAAATATCCACCCCTTTTTTGTATTTATTTACTGTGTGTGCATTTCTATAGGGGCTAAGCCACTTATCTCTTCCAACCCTAGTAACGCCCATGTTGCACACTTTTTTATTAATTCTTTAACTACACATTGTCATATCTACAACCATCCAATCAGTCGCATTGTTGCAACCTTTAAGTACAAATAACACCCAATAGTTCATATGGAGTCTGACATGATGAAACGAATAACCTGCAGTTCAATACGTTTTTAATTCTCTATAAAGAACCGGATCATTAGAGTCATTCTTTCAGGAATTGGACCACACTCTACACGGTACATTTTGTGCTGTAGATTCAAAAGAACCAGCTCATAAGAGTCATTTGTTCGTGAACCGCACTACACTGGTCACACTGAAGATTCAAAAGAACCGGCTCACAAGAGTCATTTGTTCGGGAATCGGACCACAGTGGTCAAGCTGTGTGTTTAGCATTGTAGATTCAAAAGAACCAGCTCATAAGAGTCATTTGTTCATGAATTGTACTACACTGGTCACGCAGAAGATTCAAAGAACCGGCTCATAAGAGTCATTTGTTCATGAATTGTACTACACTGGTCACACTGAAGATTCAAAAGAACGAGCTTATACGAGTCATTCTTTCGGATATCGAACTACATAAGTTGAGCAGTGTGTTTTGCCTCGTAGATTTAACAACAACAAAAAAACTGGCTCATTAGAGTCATTTGTTCAGGAATAGGACTACAGTGGTCAAGCAGTGTGTTTCACGTTGTAGATTCAAAAGAACCGGCTCATAAGAGTCATTTGTTCGGCAATCTGACTACACTGGTCGCAAAGTATGTTTTGCATCATTGATTCAAAAGAACCGGCTCATTAGAATAATTTTTTCATGAACCGCACTACACTGGTCACACTGAAGATTCAAAAGAACCGGCTTATAAGAGTCATTCGTTCGGGAATTGGACTACAGTGGTCTGGCTGTGTTTTTCTGGCTGTGTGTTCAGTATGGTAGAATGGCAGCACTTTTCATCAGTGTTGCATCTGCTGTAGTGGAAGAATGCATGTTCCTGGACTATTAATGGAACCGAGTGTCATGAAAATCATTCGGCTCCAGGATTTTTTTATTGAACTGGTTCTCAGTTTCCATTCCTAATGTCCTGTGATAGACGGATTTGACTAAACTATGCTCGGATTCAGAGAAAATATAGTTTTTCCAGTTTCAGTGTTGGTGTATTTACTTGTTTTAGCGGCGTTGGGCAGTATAGTACCAAATATTGTTTAGTTGTCTCATATTTTACCTGAAAGAATTGGACGTATGGAATTATGGAAGGTCACCGCAGCATACTGAATGGCTGGTTGGTTGTTTGATGTGTCGACACTTTAAGAGAGGTAGAGCCTTGATTTGCAGGTCACTGGATGACCTGGATTTGACTTGACTTGGCATGGACTGAGGATTCATATGCAAACATGATTTTATTCTAGAAAATAACAGGACTGGGAAGGCATGAGCTGTTGATGGCATATGTTTCTGGCTAGATGTTGCTTTTCTAGATGTTACTGAAGAAATATTTACCCTGTTTGGATACAAAACATTTCCTGAATCAGTATCATCCAATAAGACCTTGTGATTGATTATAAATCAATGAATTCTAAAATTCTTTAAATATCATTCTTAAAGGGACAGTCCACCAAAAGAATTAGAATTATGACATCATTTAGAATGACTTGTTTCCTTAGTGGAGATGTTAGCCAGAATGCTAGCCTTAGTCACCATTCGCTTTCATTTACATATTTGTTGTTGGATTTTTTGTGTTCCGAAGAAGAAACAAAGTCAAACGTGCTTGTTACAACATCAGGGTGAGTGAACTATTCCTTTAAGAACACATTCAACAGCTATCATGGAGGGCAATACAGCATATTGCAATGTGTATGCATTCATGTCAAAGACTTCTTTTTTCCCCCACGAGTTTATTACAAATTCATGTATACACAGGCTATGAGTCATAATGGAGGTACTTGGCTAATAAAGAGTATGTACAAATCTCTGTTTTAATGTATTGACATACAGTGGTTTATAAGGGACATGCACGCTGTAACTGCAATTGTATCATTCTAGGAAACCTATAATTAACAGTAACAGATTATTTGATACCTGCTCATTTAAAGGTGAAGTGTGTCATTTCTTTAATGTTTTAAATACTTTGTTTCCCAGCTGACTATGCAGAGACAACTATAAGTAAGCATCCGTCATTTGATTACCCTTTATAAGAGTAAACGCTGGCTCTACGGCGCCAACTAAATGTTGCTCTTTTTGTTAAAGCATCCCAACTTGAGCAGCATAGCAAAATTGGCTCAACCAATGGCGCAAGTTTGGGTCGCGACTAAATCAACCAATGGCACACGGAGGGAGTGTTCTGGAAAGCTGTTTGAAAACGCTCGTTATTTTTGCTATTCTGTTTGGTGAAGCTAATGGCGAAGAAATGCACACTTCCCCTTTAAGGCTAAAGGCCATGAAATACTTCGTTTTTCCGCATGCCGTTCCGTCTCGCGCATGCTCAAACGCTCAGCCTTTCAAAGTTTACTCTTTTGTCCACGAGTCCAAATGGATGCGTTTGATGTATGCATAATGTACTGATGACAAAATTTGCGTCAGATAATCTATGCGGCATGTGGAAAACAAACGTTTACTTTGGCCTTTATATTCACATCACAAGGTTCCTTTTTATATATATCAGTGCTTTAAAGGAATATTCTGGGTTCAATAGAAGTTGAGCTCAATCGACAGCATTTGTGGCATAATGTTGATTACAACAAAAACATTTTTCGACTCGTCCTTCCTTTAAAAAAAGTCAAAATCAATGTTACACTGAGGGATATAATGGAAGTGAATGGGGCAATCTGTAAATATTATTTATTATTATAATTTTTTGTGTTAATCAACATTATGCCACAAATGTTGTTGATTAAGCTTAACAACAACATGTCTGAGAACTAGTCTGTGCAATATAGTGCCACGTTCAGTCCGCATCTTCCGACGACAGACATTTTTGTCTCGCTTCGTGATCATCGAATGTCACTTTCTTGTTCCGCTTGGGGTCGATCCAAGAGTTTCGTATGACCGCGTTGTTCGGCAGTGGATCTGCCTCGATAATAGACACACCGCGTTTCTTCAGTTTACTTTTCAGAACTTTCTGGAACTTCTGCCTCGTGAAGGCGTAGAGGAGGGGATGGAAGACCGTGGTGCCGTACGCCATGACTAGGAAGCCTAGTCGAAGTTTGACGGTGAGGTCGCTGGGACCTACACTGAGAATCACAGTGTTTAAAACGGTGATGGGTGTCCAGCATAGGAGGAACGTGGAGATTATGAGGAGCGACATGCGGAAAACACGCTTCTGACGCTCCCGACGCTCCCGGTGGCGTTTCACGGCCCGTCTTAGGGCAATAATCACTGACACTGACGTGCGCATGCCTAGCGGTGCATTCCCCCGGTTACCAACACCGCTTTGCGATGCATCCGTGATCTCGGGTAGCTGCTGCTCGGACGTCGACATAAGCGAAACGTTGTTTTTTCGTCTCATTTTCTTCTTTTTCTGCACAGCGTGGAAGCGCGCACCAATCCGGATGTTGAGTGCTTGCAAGATCTTGGCGTACGTCATCAACATAATGATAGCAGTCAAACAGAAAATTGGGATCTGAGCCACTAGGTGGTAGTATAGTCCCAGTTCAGTGTAATACTCGTTAACGTGTACTACAGCGGTCTGATTGGCTTTAGTGGGTTCTGGTCCCAAGAAACCCACCTCGATAAATGGCACCAAGAAGCTGATGAAAGATAGTACCCAAATGCAACCCAACAGGGCCACTGCCCGTCCCATAGTCAGTACTCGATTGGCTGGTTTGACAGAGATGTCATATCGGTCTAAAGTGATGGCTAGCACATTGGCTGCCGTAGCCACGCTGGCGAAGGACACGCAAGCCTCATGGAAGCAACAAACGAGGACCGTGTCGCCTTGTAGTGAAAGCATCAATACGACAATAGTTAGGGGTATGCAGCATGCACACACCAACACATCCAACACATGGAGATTCATGGTGACGATGTTGCTAACGGAGTTGACCAGGTTGGACTTCATGCAGTAGAGGGCCAGGACCGTCAGGTTGCTGCTCAGGCCCAGTACGATCTCCAGCATGAGGAACCCGGTCAGGGAGACCTGGAAGCTGAGTGGGTAGGGGTAGGGGCCGGCTGCCATCATGGCAGGACTCACGGACTCTGTGATGTCAAGGACGGTTATGTTACTCATGGTGCTTTTTTCCTCTGTTGCGGGAGGGGCGTGCATTATCCTGCAAAACAAGACAGCAGGATTATCCAAATGATCTAACAATAGTTTATCTAGCATTTAATCCCAATCCGGGTCCAAGTGTCTCACCATACGCTACTACCCTTATCTAACATACCTGATTCTACTGATATACTCATTAGCAGATTATGGGTGCGTTAGATAATTGTAACATCCAAAATGTGGAGTTCTTCAGAACCAGGGTGGAGAAGTGTTTCCCAATCCTGGTTTTAGGGTCATTCCCACACTTCCCAAATTTGATGTCTCCTTTGTCTCCAACACACCTGATTTAACTCATGACATGAATTGTGTCAAATAAGGTAGACATCCAAAATGTGTTGTATTGGGGGGCTCCAGCTCTAGGACAGGTTTGGGAACCACTGATCTAAAGAGATAATTGCAAATCCAATAAAATTGCCAGTGCATTTAACCCTTGTGTGTCAATTTAAAAAAGTAGCTCAGAGGTCCTTACAGGACAAAAATGTCCGTGTCAAAAAACTGCCATAATAATATTATATATTAATATTATTTTCCATGTTCAAAGACAGATTTTTTTTTAACTAACATCAGTCCTAATCATAACTACCAAATAGTCATTAATTGTCAGGATTTGAACCCTTTAAATGCCAGTTTGTTTACATAATTTGTTGTTGTTTTGTTTTCTCTCTCTCACACACACACACACGATTTTAGCTGAATCATTTATTCCGTTGTCCTGCAGTGCTCTATAAAACAGCAGACAGAAAATAGGGCAAAAGCTTGTATTTGCTCCATAGGCTAAACATGAGCACAATGGCGCCATCTGGTGTAAAATATAATGCATACATTTTTAAGCCAGGTCTCTGGAATGAATGCATAATATCATAGAGTTCATGAGTTTATTCTTTAATGGCACTGGGATCATATATTGCTGTTTCAATGGGGATATTTTTGTCCTGAAGGTCCTAAGTGTACACAGTGTATTATAGGATATATTATAGGCACCTTTGGCTAAATGTATGCCGTTGGCATTAACACAGCCAAAATGATCAAAAAAACTGACAAAAATGTCCTGAAGGTCACACAAGGGCAATATGGGTCTGTTTCAAAACCAAGTGAGCTGCCTCCAGAGGAAGCATGAAGGCTTTTCCATGCTGCATCCTAAGGTACCTCATTTTGGCCAAATTCTGGGAAGGCAATCCCAGATTGCACTATGATGAGCTTAGTGGAATATAAATCCAAAATGCTGGAAGAAGCGAGAGGACATTTTATTACTGTATACATGCCAGACATGGCATTGCATTGTTCCTCTTGTGTAACCTGTATTGAAATCAATTGCGAATCGAGCCTCCTGCCCGCTGTGCGTGAGAAACACTATTTGAATGCCACACTTATATTGCTGCTTATGTAGACATTCACATTCACACACCAATGACGGCAGAGCTGCCATGCATGGCACTAGCCTGCCATTGGGGTTCAGTGTCTTGCCCAAGGACACTTCGGCATGTAGAGTCGTGTGGGCCGGGAATCGAGCCACCAACCCTGCAATTAGTGGCCGACCCGCTCTACCACCTGAACCACAGCCATAGAAGACCGCTAACTGGGTTTTGGAACAGTTCCAATATGTCATGAAAGTTAATGGTGACTGACACTGTCATTCTGCCTAACATCTCCTTTGATGTTCTTTTGTATGTTGACTGTTAATGCATTCGTCATGCACTGGCCATGCTGTATTAGCCGCTACTAAGGATAGATGCACTTACGGTTACATTTCTTCTCCACAATGCATTTTCATTTGTAGTGCAGTGATGGATTGCTCCTTTTGGGAATGTGACTGCATCGTTAGTGCTATGTTTCATTCATCACTGTGAGGATGGATGGTGAATCTAGAGTGCAAGAGAATGGGTATTGTCGAGATAAGTGTGAACCAGGGGCTAGACGACGATAAAGTCTTTTGTTATTTAATCAGTATGATGGGAATCAAGGTAGATGGAAACATCAAGGTAACTAAGACTATTGTGGTCTAATTAATTGATTAAAGGGAGAGGTTTCCCAAAAATGAAAATTCTGTCTTTGCTTGTATAGAGAAATATAAAATGAAACCGAATTGTGCGTGAGGCTAACGTTCTGCCTAATATCTCTGTGGCAGGGCGGAGGGCGGGGCCGGGTCATGATCATACACACCCGGTCCCGTATTAGGCTAATCAAGCCTCTGCAGTCAACCTTTATACCTCAGAGGCTTGATTAGCCTAATACAGGACCGGGTGTGTAGGATCACGACCCGGCCCCACCCTCCGCCCTGCCACAATCTCCTTTTGTGTTCCTCTAAGGAAAGAAAGTTAATATGAAGGCCAATTAAACAATGGGAGAGTTTTCATTTTGGAGTGAACTATTCCTTAAATGGCTTTTAAATTTCCCGAAGCACAACTGGACCCAACTCTCTAAGGCAGGGAACCTCTATCCCATTAAGGGCCATTTGAGTATTTAGGAGATTATCCGCGGGCCATACCCGCTAAATGGCTCTAAATGGCTTGCAATTTCTGCTTGTGCGTTTAAATTAACGTACGCATTGTTACATGCTCGCGCATCAAGAAAAAACACTAAAAAGTGTATTATACAATGTTTTTCATTATTAAAAAAAACCCGGCAGTTTTCAAACGTACTGTAAATGGATAAGGGTGGATGTGGCCTATTGAATTTCTCAATGGTCACCCGTAGCAACCAAAGTTCAATTGTAAACACTTTTGGTTGCCGTGTCAGAGCGTCACTTACGCAAACGCTTGCGTTTTTCCTATCCGGCTATGCAACGCACCGGCTCCATTGAAATCAATGGATATTCGAAAGCTTAAACTTACAGTTCTATGATGCATTGTCAACTCTTGCGTGTGTAGGTGCCTTAAGGCTAGCGTACACTTCATTTTTCCACGTGCCGTTATGTCTCGTGACTGTCGGGCGCTCTAGCCTTTCAAGTAAACTATTTTGGCAACAACTGCTTGGTTATACTCTTCAGCACAGTCAATGCAAAGATGCGCAAAGACGTGGCCTATATGCACGATGTAAATTGCGTCACGTGCATTGTGCAAGCGGACAACCGAAGTAGACTTCGCTCATCCCAACTGACACCGTGGTGGGATTTCAATGATTTCATGAGCCGAAATACAAAAGGTAACTTCTCACAAATCATCTCAACCCAAACTTGTTTTCTAGATGGTTCAAGCAACATATCCTGGTTGGCTCTTGCCTGACTCTCTGATTAGTTTATTTGACACATTATGACTTACCCCTTCCCTTCCAGCTTCTTTCTCAGCCTCAGGAGTCGGCTGTGAAGACGGGAGAGTCTGGAAGGGGTACAAGTTGTACATCAGTCCCAGGCATGGCCTTTCATGGAAGCATTCTGCATTTCTTAATCCTCATAATCCAGCAGAGAATTCACTCAGCTTTATGGTCATAAAGACAGTTCGCCAGCACCTTCTTTTATTTTGTCAAATCAAACGATATGTTTGGTCCAGTGCCATGTCCAGAGTTAATGCCAGCTTTTTCATACTTTCTCTCTTGTACTCTCCTCTCTCTCTCTCTCTCTCTCTCTCTCTCTCTCTCTGGTCCTGGAAAATGGTGAACGATTCAGAGATAAATTGTCCACACCATCACCTGTGTATAAACTAGCTGACCTGATAGACTGGACACAGCGCTAAATCAAACTATAAAATAGCTAGAAGTTGGGTTGGAAAGAAATCTGGCAACATGGTTGGATAAAAATAGAAACTTAGAACTGCTATGCCTTTCCTTTAGTGATGTATTCCTGTTACTACACATTTATTGGCCCTTGACGGCGATAAATCCATATTGATTTGCTTTTCCTGATGTGCATGTGCCAAAGAAACCAAGGTCACTGAATTGTTTAGGGGAGTATGAGGAGCCAGAGTATACTGTCCATATGTCATTTCCTGTCCCATCACTGGAGGTAACCTTTAGTTGTCATCGTTTCCAAAGGCAAATGATAAAGTCACTCCAAAATCCTCTCTAGGGTACGTCCTTGCAGGCTAGAAAAGTGGGAACCCGACTCGTAAATACAGCCCGCAGTTGACTGCGTGACCCAATGGTAGAGGGGCGTATTGAAGGTGTTCCTTTGGCCTTCTGAAGCACTTTAGAAACAATTCTCTTCTTAGTCTTCAACAATCCTAATAGAAACACACAGAGGACAGATAAGCATAGAAACGACAACGTTCAGTTCTTCAGAAGCTGCATGAAGCCAACCAAATAAAATCAAGTAAGAAAT
The DNA here is from genome assembly GCF_025860055.1 of Xyrauchen texanus. Classification (NCBI taxonomy): domain Eukaryota; kingdom Metazoa; phylum Chordata; class Actinopteri; order Cypriniformes; family Catostomidae; genus Xyrauchen; species Xyrauchen texanus. The sequence continues at coordinate 2,970,438 of NC_068324.1, forward strand.
ACAATGTGCTCAACGTGTTCCTCAAGGTATCTACCGGCTCTGGTCTTGCTTAAGGTCCATGTGAGGGTATAACATTCTTTTTCACACCAATGCCTTTTAGGGAAGGTCTAAGGTCAGCCATGCAAGAACACGACTATCACATGTTCAGATTTTCCCGAAAGAAATGAGGTGATCTTGTTTCTGCGGTGAATGAGATTTTTAAACTGTAAATTTTCCCCAGATGTCTTTGACAGTTCAGGGGAAACAATAAACAATAAACAGAATCGATCCAGTTTTCAAGTGAACTCTCAGTAGAGACGTCAATACGCTAACCAAAGTCAGAATAGTGTTTACAGGGAGTGATTAGCTAATAACATTATGCACACATGTGCATAAATATGTGCCTATGTCATAAAAGTACCGGTAGGCATATAATCAGGACCATAACCACATGCCCTGCCAAACATTCAGAACAGTCGTTGATCAATTTGGGTTTTAAAGAAGTGCATTTACATGCACAATCTTACATGGGTTATGTTTAATAATCTGACATAACTGTTCCCATAAAATATAATGAAATGTGATTGGTCACACAGGGACTACTGGGAATGATTTATTTTACAATAGTTTTCTGTAAAGTACTTGTATTCTCTTGTTAAACCTAATATAAGTTTTTACTATTAATTGTATTGTAAAATCATACTTTTCACATCTAAGAAAACAACAATATTTTACCTTAGAATCACAGGTATTGTCTTGTTAAATATATAATAATTTGTTATTGTATATGTTAATTTATTATTGTTAAATGTTAACCAATAATATTTTTTTTTAACTGTACTATTTTACATTATTTTACCGTTAAATTACGGACATTTTTTACAGTCTAGCAGACAAATTTTCGCCCATTTTGTTTTTGTTTAACCAAATTTTCCTTACCGACAGAGGCGGCGCTTTCAAACAGTTCTTTCACAGTTTCAGAATTTATGCATTTTTAAAACCCATTTTATGTTCATGGAGTAATCTCTAATATTGTCGGTGGTAACCGCCTTGTGGTCGCTATTAGTGGTTCTCGTTCTCAATGGGGCGTGTAGTAAGTTGTGTGTGGATCGCGGAGAGTAGCATGAGTCTCCGCGGTGTCATGTACAACGAGTCACGTGATAAGATGCACGGACAGGGGTGGATTTAGGCATGGGCGACATGGGCAATCGCACAGGGCGGCATCTTGCGGGGGCCGGCACTAGGCAGTGGAGGCACCCCCTCAGTCAACAACTTTGGGGGCGTGTTGAAGTGCCATCCCCACCCCCGGTCAACCACTTTGGAGGCGTGTTGAAGCGGCACCACACCACCCCAAACTCCGCCCACAGGTCAACAACTTTGGGGGCGTGTTGAAGTGCCCCCCCACACCCCCACTCAACAACTTTGGAGGCGTGTTGAAGCGGCACTACACCATCCCAAACCCCGCCCACATGTCAACAACTTTGGGGGCGTGTAGAAGCGGCACCACACGGTGCGTGTGGAACCGCTACTGTGCACGGATTGATGGTCTCAGAAGCGGAGGCAATTGAGACTCGTCCTCCGCCACCCGGACTGAGGTAAGTAACAGCGCCACCCCTGTTAACGCTTTGACATCAAAAGCAGAGAAAATCTGATGATTTAAAATCTCATTGAATAAGTTGATTTTTGGTAGTTAACAGAGTGTTGCATATAAATGCACAGAATGACAGATTCTAAAAGGTTTGCCACGGGTCCCCCAAATCGTGAATATTTGGTTACACCCTTGCTTAAAATAAGTATTTAGATGGCAAAATCAACCACATTTTTGTTTGCCTCTATTGTTCACTCGAATTCTGTCATCATTTACTCACCCTCATGCTCTTCCAAACCTGAATGACTTTCTTTCAGTGGAACACAAAAGGAAATGTTAAGCAGAATGTTAGCCTCAGTCACCATTCACTTTCATTGCGTCTTTTTTGGGGGGGATACAATGTAAGTGAATGGTGACTGAGACCGTCATTCTGCCTAACAACTCCTTTTGTGTTCCAACAAAGCAGGAAAGTCACAATAAATGATGACATAATTTTCATTTTTGGGTAACTATCCCTTTAACTAAGTGTAAATATTAATAAGGCAACGGATTAATTGAGATTATTATGTTTGTAAGTCCAATTTTTACATATTGCACTCCAAAAGATGGCATTTCACTGCAATAAAAAACAGAAAAACAAATCTTAATTAGTACTTTTGTCTCGTTTTCCTGTAAACATATTTAAATATTCTTAAAACAAGATATTAAGTCTTGTTTTTAAAGAAATCTGACAAAACTTATGCTTAAAACAAGACGAAGAACAAAACTAATGCCAATGAGGTAGCTTGCTCTCCCTGTGAATTAGGTTTATTTGTCTTACCCCATCAACATATAGTTTTTTTTTCTTGTTTTAAGCATAAACCTCATTAAATTTAGTAAGATTTCTCTTCAAACAAGACAAAATATCTCATGCAATTTTGCTTGTCAAGTAAATGCATCTTGTTTTAAGAATGTTTAGATATTTATTTACTGAAAAAAGACAAAAAATAACCTACTAATCTAGAAAAGATATTAGTAGATATGACCTTCTAAGTTTGATTTCTCTTGACGCCCACTTGTCTTTGAGATTGAAGTGTTTCAATCGTTTCATACGCAAAAAACAGGCATGCATAAGCGTGCATTCGACATTACATTTCAGTCCAAATGAATCCCCAGATGTATTCAATGTCGCGCGCTTACCTTTGTCACGCAACATAAAGTAGCGACAGCTTCATCAGTGTCATCCCAGATCCACAAGTGCATGTCCCGCACACTTTTGCATTCATCGGATCTCAGTGCGTTCTCTAAACACGCACAGAAGCGTCAATGACAATCTGTTCGCGTGACCTGTCAACAGTGTCAATGGAGTGACACAGAGCAGCGTTAACGGTTTCATTCACTAACTTTATTCTTATCTGTCAGTATTGACCGCATACAAGCAGTCTTCCAACTGTGATGCGTCCATGTCTTGCTTATGTACCCCTCTGTTGCGCCGCGCGTGCTCGCGCTCTCTCCTCCTCTCTGCGGCGGTTTTGCAGTGTTGCTCTCCGCTCTGATTGGTCTGTTGTAATGGGGTTAACCCTTTCCTACGAGGAGAGTGGGATGCACTCTTCCTTTTGTTTTCTTGTCGTTCCCTCCATCCTGCGATGGCATGTTTGATCGGCTCGTCCGGTGCATGCATGCATCAGTCCCTGCAGAGATGCGTTGGATTCTATTTAAACACACTGTGTTGGTGTTGCATGCTCGCACTCGTATTTGATTCCTTGCTCAGTGCAATACTCTGTGATGAAAATGCAAGTGTGTGCTTCTATTCCCAAACCTGCACTGCAAATAAAATAAATACAAATCTGTGTTTTTCTCTGTAAAAAAATGTCTAAGCATCTTTAAATGCATGCTTTCAATTTGGTTTTAGGCATAAACCTTGCTACATTTTTGTTTGAATATACAGTGTGCTTGAAACAAGTTGCCTTTAGTGGGAAAAAACTAAACAATTAAAGGAATGTTCTGGGTTCAAAGCTATTTAAGCTCAATTAAAATCATTTGTGGCATAATGTTGTTTACCGCAAATAATAATGTCATCCTCCCTCGTTTGTTTAAAAGTAAGACACTTAGAATAAAAAAAAAAAATAAAAAAAATAAAAATAAAAAAAAGACACTTAGAATGGAAGTCAATGGGGCCAGTCTGTAAACGTTCAAATTGACAGTGTTTCAATAGTTTGGCCAAAAGACGTTAAATGTTAAAATTATTTTTGAGCAATAAAATCAGGGATTTACAGACGTTACGCTGTTTACCAGATTAGGGTTCCTGGCATTATGTCGTCATGGCAACAAAGTTGTAAAATCAGATATGAGTTTACACAGATATGGTTAGTACGAGACTTTATCACTGTAAAATCATGTTAAAACGTCTTGTGGCTATACTTTTGAAATGGTGTGTATTTTAGCGTTTATGGTCTGGCCCCCATTGACTTCCATTGTAAGTTTCTTACTGTGAGTGTGTGAGTGTGAGTGAGTGCGTGAGTGAGTGAGCGTGAGTGTGTGAGTGTGAGTGTGTGAGTGTGAGTGAGTGAGTGAGTGAGTGAGTGAGTGAGTGAGTGTGAGTGAGTGAGTGTGAGTGTGTGAGTGTGTGAGTGAGAGTGAGTGTGAGTGAGTGTGTGAGTGAGTGTGAGTGAGAGTGAGTGTGAGTGAGAGTGTGAGTGAGTGTGTGAGTGAGAGTGAGTGTGTGAGTGAGTGTGAGTGTGAGAGTGAGTGTGAGTGAGAGTGTGAGTGAGTGTGTGAGTGAGAGTGAGTGTGTGAGTGAGTGTGAGTGAGAGTGAGTGTGAGTGAGAGTGAGTGAGAGTGTGAGTGAGTGTGTGAGTGAGTGTGTGAGTGAGAGTGAGTGTGTGAGTGAGTGTGAGTGAGAGTGTGAGTGAGTGTGTGAGTGAGTGTGTGAGTGAGAGTGAGTGTGTGAGTGTGAGTGAGTGTGAGTGAGAGTGAGTGTGAGTGAGAGTGAGTGTGAGTGAGTGTGTGAGTGAGCGTGAGTGTGAGAGTGAGTGTGAGTGAGAGTGTGAGTGAGAGTGTGAGTGAGTGTGTGAGTGAGAGTGAGTGTGTGAGTGAGTGTGAGTGAGAGTGAGTGTGAGTGAGAGTGAGTGTGAGTGAGTGTGTGAGTGAGTGTGTGAGTGAGAGTGAGTGTGTGAGTGAGTGTGAGTGAGTGCGTGAGTGTGAGTGAGTGAGTGAGTGTGAGTGTGTGAGTGAGCGTGAGTGAGTGAGCGTGAGTGTGAGTGAGCGTGTGAGTGAGTGTGTGAGTGAGTGAGCGTGTGAGTGAGCGTGAGTGAGTGAGTGAGTGTGTGAGTCAGTGAGTGAGTGTGTGAGTGAGTGAGTGTGTGAGTGAGCGTGAGTGTGAGTGAGTGAGTGAGTGTGTGAGTGTGTGAGTGAGTGAGCGTGTGAGTGAGTGTGTGAGTGAGTGAGTGTGTGACTGTGTGTGTAAGTGAGTGTGTGAGTGAGAGTGAGTGTGAGTGAGTGTGTGAGTGAGTGTGTGAGTGAGAGTGAGTGTGTGAGTGAGCGTGAGTCTGAGTGTGTGAGAGTGAGTGAGTGTGTGAGTGTGTGAGTGAGCGTGAGTCTGAGTGTGTGAGAGTGAGTGAGTGAGTGAGTGTGTGAGTGAGCGTGTGAGTGAGCGTGTGAGTGAGCGTGAGTGTGAGTGTGAGTGTGAGTGAGTGAGTGAGTGTGTGAGTGAGTGTGTGAGTGAGCGTGAGTGTGAGTGAGTGTGTGAGTGAGAGTGAGCGTGTGAGTGAGCGTGAGAGTGAGCGTGTGAGTGAGCGTGTGAGTGAGTGTGTGAGTGAGCGTGTGAGTGAGAGTGAGTGAGTGAGTGAGTGAGTGAGTGAGTGAGTGAGTGAGTGAGTGAGTGTGAGTGTGTGAGTGAGCGTGAGTGTGAGCGTGTGAGTGAGCGTGTGAGTGAGCGTGTGAGTGAGTGTGTGAGTGAGAGTGAGTGAGTGAGTGAGTGAGTGAGTGAGTGTGTGAGTGAGTGTGTGAGTGAGTGAGTGAGTGAGTGAGTGTGTGAGTGAGCGTGAGCGTGAGTGTGTGAGTGTGTGAGTGTGTGAGTGTGTGAGTGAGTGTGTGAGTGAGCGTGAGTGTGAGTGTGAGAGTGAGTGTGAGTGTGTGAGTGAGTGTGAGTGTGAGTGTGTGAGTGAGCGTGAGTGTGAGTGTGTGAGTGAGCGTGAGTGAGTGTGTGAGTGTGTGAGTGAGCGTGAGTGTGAGTGTGAGAGTGAGTGTGAGTGTGAGAGTGAGTGTGAGAGTGAGTGTGAGTGTGTGAGTGAGAGTGAGTAAGTGTGTGAGTGAGTGTGTGAGTGAGAGTGAGTGTGAGTGTGTGAGTGAGTGTGTGAGTGAGCGTGAGTGTGAGAGTGAGTGTGAGTGTGAGTGAGTGTGAGTGTGTGAGTGTGAGAGTGAGTGTGAGAGTGAGTGTGAGTGTGAGTGAGTGTGTGAGTGAGTGTGTGAGTGAGCGTGAGTGTGAGTGTGAGTGTGAGTGTGAGTGTGAGTGAGTGAGTGTGTGAGTGAGAGTGAGTGTGAGTGTGAGTGTGAGTGAGTGAGTGAGTGTGTGAGTGAGTGAGTGTGTGAGTGAGTGTGTGAGTGAGCGTGAGTGTGAGTGTGAGTGTGTGAGTGAGTGAGTGTGTGAGTGAGTGTGTGAGTGAGTGAGTGTGTGAGTGAGCGTGAGCGTGAGTGTGAGTGTGTGAGCGTGAGTGAGCGTGAGTGTGAGTGAGTGTGTGAGTGAGCGTGAGTGTGCGAGTGAGCGTGTGTGTGAGTCTGCGTGAGTGAGAGTGAGTGTGTGTGTGTGCGTGCATGAGTGAGTGTGTGAGTCTGCGTGAGTGAGTGTGTGCATGAGTGTGTGTGTGAGTCTGTGTGAGTGAGTGTGTGTGTGAGTCTGTGTGAGTGAGTGTGTGTGTGTGTGTGTGTGTCGTATGTAGAGGAATTGTGATTGATAGTTTCAATTAAGCTGGCCTGTCAGTTGGCAGAAGGGCCTGTCTTTCTCAATTAATTTAGTTTGCCTCATTTGCCAGGTAAGACGGGGCATCTAAAGTGGCAATCACAACAAGAATGTGCGTGTGTATGGTCATATTTGAAGCGGGCACTTGTTGGCATGCATCTCTTCAGCACATTTTGAAATGCACATATTTTTAAGCTTTCTATAGACAAGGCGGCCGCACCGTTGAAAACTTTTCACTAAAGCCAGACTCAGACTTTCAGCTGCTTATTAATATTTCAGTATGCTTTCCCAGCAGCCCTCTGATATTCTGTTATTTCAATGTTTCTGCTTTACTCTGGTGGTGAGTTTGAGAGGGAAATCAGAAAGAAACGCAAGTGAACAGAAGCATATCATTTATAGCCTATGCGCTACATTTTTTAATGTAACTATGAATAAAAGAATTACACATTAATAGTATTAGAACGCTTACGTCATGCAAATTGCTGATCATCTTGTCTGCACATGACTAAACAAAACAGACACCTGAATTTGAGGTGAACAATCTTCAGTCAGATGTCTGGAGCGACAGAAAGCCAGTTGGGAATTATCAACACTCTCAGCAGCAGCTCTCTTATCCCTCTCCTGCAGTGCCACTCATGTTCTTAGCCGCAGTGCATTACGGGTCCCATAAGATTAGTCCCGTGCTAATAGAGCCGCACACCTTTGTATTTCTGAAGTGGCAGGCCGTGGTTTAATCATTGCTCTCTTAACACACATAGCAAATCTGAAAGTTTTTTGTATTACTCAGACAGACCAGAGAAGACAGAGGCGAGACAAGTCAATAAATAATTATCTTTTTAATGTTTAGGTACCTTTCCAGATGGCACACGTGCGTCTCCAAGATGTCTGTTTTAGATCTTTTCATCCGGAAAGCATCACAATCTAATTAACATCTGCTAAACATCTTAAAAACATCAGATTTACAAACATGTCTCGAAGACATCTGCTGAATGTCTTATAGTCATCCAAGAGGAAACTTCTTATAGATGTATTCCAGATAAGCAAACAACCTAGAAACATGTCTTCCAGATGTAAACATATACATCAAATAGACATCATGGTGATGCACGTGTGCTCTCTGTGTATCTGTGCTTAACGTAGAGAGACAATTGTTCAATACACCATTCTTCTGAATTATGCCAAAAAGTGTAAACAATGTTTAGCTAGCTAGCTAACGCTAGTTGCACGAAATTACACACTTCATCTTCAACAAATAACTTGATTAAATTTTTCAGTAGCATGACAATAGCTCCGGTCAATAAAAACACTATTCAGAGATTAAACTGAGAACCTTGTGTGCCATTTTACGTCTTCTATTTTGTAGTAAAATATTTAGCTAAATGCTGCTGCGCTCATCATCAATGCTTGATGCTGTTTATTGTATTTAGATTGAATTTATCTGTCTAGATTTTATTTAAAGCTGTCACCCTAATTGTTTGGTGCCAGATAAATGTTGGAGGGTCTGCATTAGATAAATTATTTCATTTGATTTCATATTTAAAAAGATGTAGCCCCCCCTTAACCATTGTGCGTCAATTTGATAAGTTACTCAGAGGACAAAAATGTCCGCCTCAAAAAACTGGCATAATAATATTATATATTAATATTATTTTCTACTTTCAATAAGTTCATTTTTTAACCAACATCAGTCTTGATCATAACTACGAAATATTCATTCATTTTCAGGATTTTAACCCTTTAAATGCCAATTTTTTACATTATGCCACTGTTGTATTTATACACACACACACACACACACACACACACACACACACACTCACTCACACACACACACACACACACACACTGTCAGATGCATCATTTATTCAGTTGTCCTGCAGTGCTCTATAATACAGGAAGCAGAAAATAGGGGAAAAGCTTGTATTTGCTCCATAGACTAAACATGAGAAAAATGGCGCCATCTGGTGGAAAATATAAAAAATGTAAATTCTGAAGCCAGGGCTCCGGAATGAAAGCATAATATCCTAGAATTCATGATTTTATGCTTTAATGGCACTGGGATCAAATATTGCCCAAAATTTGGAATGCCCAATTCCCAATGCGCTCCAAGTCCTCGTGGTGGCGGAGGACGAATCTCAGTTGCCTCCGTGATCTCAGACTGTCAATCCGCACATCTTATCACGTGGCACCATGGAGACGTAGCGCGTGTGGAGACTTCACGCTATTCTCCGCGGCATCCATGCACAACGCACCCCACCGGATGCGAGGAAGTTATCCCATGTGACTCTACGCTCCATAGCAACCGGGCCAATCTGGTTGCTTAGGAGACCTGGCTGGAGTCACTCAGCACGCCCTGGATTCAAACTTGTGACTCCAGCGGTGGTAGTCAGCGTCTTTACTCGCTGAGCTACACAGGGTCCCGAGTGTAACTATTTTGTGTACACAGTGTATTATAGATGTATTATAGGAACTAAGGTTGAAAATTCAAAACTCACCAAAAAATACACACCTTTGGCAAAAGTCGTTGGAATTAGCTCCCAAAATGATCTAAAAAACGGACCGAAGGTCGCACAAGGATTAATGTCATTCAATGTACATTAGCTAATCAAGCTCATTTGTGAAGTTAGCTAAGTTTTTGTAAGTAGCTCGTGGTGTAGCTACAATTTATCGGCTAGCCTATATTTTAAATATACAAGTTATATAACAGATTCTGCCTCTAGCTTTAATGTCATTAGCTACTTTATGTTTGTAGCTGATAGTGTAGTAGCTAACCATTTTTGTAAAAGCGTAGCTTGACTGTATATAAGGATTAGCTTGTGTGACCGGCGAGTACATTAGAGGCACCGCTAGACTTCTGTGTTATCCGGGGCTTAGCCCACAGGCAATATTATAATATAAAAATAAGAAGAATCCTTCCTTCTATGACTTAAAAAATGACCACCCTACGTGTCAAATAATAATTATATTAAGCATAACACTGACACCGGTTCAGAACTTTATATGAGCAAACGTCAATAAACGAATCAAACACATTTAAATTTAAATTGCGAATCAAAGCAAGAACCAGTCGGCTCATTTGTTCATTGTGCAGAAACTAACGCTAACAATAAAATAATTATTAAACCATTTCAATTTGCAATTGTCACTTCTCATAATATTTTGAGAATAATGTGAAATAGAATTATAAAACAGGTTAAAATATCCAACCAGAATATGCTACTCATTTACCTTTTTTTGTACATTTTTGTCCACACACTGAACTAAAAAAAGTACATAACAAATCTGTCTGTTCTGTTATTGTTTCTCAGCATATGCAACACCAAAATAGGCAGAGAACCTTTGCTCAATTACAGCAAACTCCTCTACTTCCTGTTTCAGTCACATGTGTTTACGTTAGCTTGATAGCGTGAGAAAGGACAGGTCTGTCGCTTCAGAGTGCCGCACACATGCTCCAGAGGAAACTCTGTTCAACCCTCGGTCAGAGATTCACTGAGAAACTATAATTGAGGGTTCTCCACACTATTGCTATTCAGTTTACATTATTTTTAGTACGATAAAGTTACGCAAAAAATGTGTGACGCTGTGCAAAACGCCTTATTAGTTCTTAACTTGACATGTCGTCTAAAAAATGTGGTGCTTTTGTGCAAGACGTTGAAAAACAGAGTATGTGAGTGGAGCGGCATGACTTTGTCTGGAGCGAGGAGCAGGTTTTTAAAAAATCTGAGCGTCATTGTTTTTTCTCGCTCCAAGAGCGCTCCACTAAGGCTTCATCACGGGAACAACACCTGTTAATGGCCCTTAATGCAATAATTCAGCACGTGTTAAGCGGTGTTAAACACTATTGGCATGAAGGAAAGATGGATTTCTGGTATAACCAGAAAGAATGTGATTAAAATATAAATATAAATACAAATTTAAAATCTAGCAGCACTTGGTAATATTCGACGTCCAGCATGAAGTTTACTTTTGCTTGCTGTGTTTACAGCAGGGGTGGACTGGCCATAGGGAGAACCGTGACTTTTCCCGGTGGGCCCGCCGCGAAACGGTGGCGATAAACTGAAATGGGCTGCGATATGCAGAATTATATATATATATCCTCTATTTTTTTACTTATTTTCCACCCAATTTGTAACTCCCAATTCCCAATGCGCTCTATGTCCTCGTGGTGGCATAGTGACTCGCCCCAATCCGGGTGGCGGAGGACGAATCTCATCACGTGACTTGTTGAGCGTGTTACCGCATCCACGCACAACTTGCCCCACATTATAGCGACCACGAGGAGGTTACCCCATGTGACTCTATCCTCCCTAGCAACCGGGCCAATTTGGTTGCTTAGGAAGCCGGACTGGAGTCACTCAGCACGGCCTGGATTCAAACTTGTGACTCCTGGTGTGGTAGTCAGCGTCTTTACTTACTGAGCTACCCAGACCCCCGATATATATCCTCTATTAAATATTTAGAATAATCTTATTATAATTGTAATCTAATGCATCGCAATTTTAACTGTAGGCTATTTTGTCCCACATTAACAACCTAAAACACCAAGTGAACTAATCAATATTTTATATATATATAATAGGTATTTTAGCGCCGTAGGCCACTTATAAATTTGCAGATGAAGAAGCTCAGCAAACGCGAACAGATAGAGGTAGATTTAAAATTAAAAATACTTTTTTAATTAAAGGTTTATTAAAAAGAAGTGCAATAACTGAAAATATTAGGCAATAATACAGAAGCCTAATAATGTTTGTTTAGTCATTTTCTTAATTTGATTTAATTTAATGTTTTGTTTTCATTCTGGTAATATTTATTCATTAGGTAATTTTATTAAATCATACTAAAATAACTTTAAGGTGGAGAGGTAGTGAGGTGCTCGTTTTGCCATGGAGCGAACACAGAGCGGGGTTTCTCTAATTCAGGAGCGCGGAGCGAGCGAGGAGCAGGAAATGGACGACCCGGAGTGGAGCTTGAGTGAAGTGTGTGGCAGGGCGGAGGGCGGGGCCGGGTCGTTATCATACACACCCGGTCACTTATCAGGCTAATCAAGCCTCCGAGAGTCATCCCAGTCTACCTGGATGAGGGAGGGGACAAGGGGAGGGAATAGGGGGGTACTTCCTGTAACTGTTTAGTATCCCCCCAAAAAACACTGTAAAATTTAAACGAGAGGGAAAAGGCCAACGCAGAGCGGCAGTGAGAGAGAGAGAGAGAGAGAGAGAGAGAGAGGGGAGAGAGAACTGGCTTGACGATATAAATAATATTTTAATATAAATCTGAAGCAAAAGACACAAACACACACATGACGGACATGTCTGTAAACAATCTCTCTCTCCCGCACAATCCTCCGCAGTCGGCCTTTAACCCTCTCGGAGGCTTGATTAGCCTGATAAGGGACCGGGTGTGTATGATCACGACTCAGCCCCGCCCTCCGCCCTGCCACAAAGTGATTTAAAGAATGGTTTAAGCATGGCAGGGAAATTGTTACCGCTCCGTTCCACTCACATACTCTGTTGAAAAACCAGTGCATCACTATGGTCAAAGATGTTCATGTAGTGCATGTTCATATAGTGAAACAATTGCTAAAACTCATTCATTCATCATTCTTGTAGTGCTCCTAACATGAAGACTCGACTCATAATCAATTTTAATAATTTAACGTTACGGCTACATACGTTTTAAAACCCACAGCAGAATAGTCCTAGGGTAAAATAGGACATGTTTAGGTAGATTTTGTTGATTTAAAACGTAAATAGAACATCAAGCTTGAAAACCACATCTGATCGGAAGGGCATTTTTTCGCTTGTAACACCACACCTCGGAAATGACACGATACGTGTGAGAAACCACGTAATATAATTTAGTAAAAGTGTTGCCACATTCATGTCATTTCATAAGATCAGGCTGATTTATCTGGTCACACATTTTATTGACACAGCCGCCATATAGCCTCATTTAAGAGCGAGTAACGACTTCCATTTCATTCAATTCATTGCACAAAGGGATTGTATGCCTTCAGAAGACTCGTGTTTTCCTCCTTTATATGCTGCCTACATAGTCAGCTCACTAGATTCTGGCACAACTCCGAGAACACATGGTTAGTTTTGTTGATGTTATGTCACATTGATTGACGGAGATAGATGTTTTTGACTGGCAGGTTCATGAGCTCTTCAACGGGGTATTGAACATGGGTAAATGTTTGTTCGTGATTCACAGTTGTTTATCCTGGCCTTTAAAATATGTTGCAAATATATCTTTTACTCCCAGGGCCCCTAAACGACACAACACAATCATTGGGCGGTTATCACGTGGTACCGAGGTTGTCGGTTACTAGAACGTTTGGGACGTGGATTCATCAATCATTGTGTGCGGACAGGCCCACGTGCAGTTTTAAACCCTGATGTCTCCTGCTGTGAGGTTCTGAAGACGAGGCATCCTGTTTGTTTTTCCGCATCAAGAGAGATCTTTGCTCGGAGGTCGGCCGGGGAACCCGAGGAACTTCCATGTAAACATACGATGTGTGAATATCAACAAGGGGATTTTCAGCAGAGAATAGGGTCTCCCACTTTCTCACGCTAAAACGCATCTGTATTCATCAGGGTCCCCATAATCCTTATATTAAAGTGATGTGCATTAGCCTTTTGTACAAGCTGACCGATGTCTTTCTCGTTCCAAAAGAGATGAACAATTTGAGATGTTGACCTTGGCTGCACTTGTATTTGAATATATGGTTTATTTATTCATTAAACAATGATGAAATAGTATACTTCAGTTTTACGCATGCCGCTAAGTCTACACATGTATTGTCTGCGTACAGCCCAGTTTTTCTTGACATGTGGACAGTCCATGTCTGGGTGTGTAGTCTACAAATAAAGCTGGCATTGACTGTGCTAAAAGAATATACAAAGCAGTTGTGTCGGGCATGTGTCGAATGCATCTGTACAGGCTCGCGGTCGAAAGAGTATACTTTGAAAGGCTTAGCGCTCAACTTATTGCACGACAGAAGGGAACAATGAAGTATACCCTATCCTAAGCAAGCTAGATTTTTTGCCGTTGTTGTGTACCAAAATGTTTCAGACTGCAATTCATAAAACAACACAAGTGCACGTTGCATTCTCAGCGTTGCCACTAGGGGCGCAATAGCGGACATTAGTGTGAACTGTCCATTTCTACAGCGAGTTTCCTTTTTCAAGAAAACTACTGTCATGGCGGAGCAATATTTTTAAAGAGAATATTGTTAAAAAAAGTAAGTTAAAGTCAATATATTTATTGCCACTTTGCTGAATAGCAACACATCTAGTTTAATGGCGCAAACTTTTGAAGGTAACTCGATCGCCCCCTTTAGTACTGCAGGTTGTTACCGCGTGTGTAATTTCTGCGCTACTAGTGGCACCAAATGGAATTACAAAAATAAAGTATGTTTTCAAACAACCTTTAGCAATACCTCTTAGACTCATCACGCCCTTTCGCCCTCCCTGACTCCCTATGAACAATTAGGCAATACTAATTAAAAGGCGATAAACGTTTAAGCCCACTATACCATAAACACACTGGGCAGAAAGCGTGGCAGAGGAATCCGTTCCAGACTACTACTACTAGTTCTGCAGTACTGCGTAAGAATACTGTGGACAGTATGGACATTTTTTTGTGTGTAAGAGTTTCTAGGGGACATATTACATTTGCTGAAATGTTGCAAGCTAGTTTTCCATTACAAAAACAGCCTTTGAGACAGCAGGTAAAATACTTGTTCACCTTGATACACCCTTGTTAAAAAAAAACTAAAATAGGTTGGAATAAAAAAGGAATTCCTACTGGAGATTTTGGACATCAAAGGTGTCTGTTCTGTGCTTGCACCAGTACCAACACAGCCTGAATGCGTGATGACTGCTGGTGCTTTACAGACACAGCGACATCAGGCTTTTAGTATGCTGTACAGATGGAACCAGCCTGTCTAAACCTTCCTCTGAAAGCAGCACTTGAATTAGACCGCAGGTGAATGCAAAGGGGGTTCAAAATGTGTGGCTTTGTAAAGTAAAGAGAGTGGGGTTTTTTTTTCAAGTAAGACCATAGATATGAAACATCACTATTGGTGTAGATTCGCATAGCCAGACCTTGGACTAAATGGCATAAACTTGGACAGAAAGAGACCATCTGAATGGCAGGTAATGTAATCGAAAATAATTTGCAATATTTTGGCAGGCTTATCTGAGGTAGATTATACCACCATAACCTACTTAAAGCTGAATTATGTAATTTCTGCAGCACCGAATGGAATTGCAAAAATAAACAATGATTTCTAAACCCCTTTCTGAATACGCTCCCTGTCTGTCACTGGTCAAACAAACAGATAGTCCCGCCTCAGCTCACGCCATTGGTCGAGTCAATGTTGTTGGGTAGGTTAACTTTCATAGTGCCCCTGTGTATACAGTTTTTAAGAAAATTAACCTATGAATAGCTTAGTTGTAGTTGTCTCTGCATATTAAGCTGGGATAGAAGAAAGTATTTTAACACGGAAAAAGTTAGACATTTCAGCTTTAAAAACAGCGAAAATGAGCCTAAACGGTTGTACATTAGGTTAGTGTTAGGTTAGGTTAGGGCTAGTGTTAGAGGGTTAAACTACTGATTTTATTATTTATTTACCTTGAAAACTTTAGTGTTTTGTTTGGTTCAAAAGGGGCAAACAATTAACAAATTTCAAATATTCATGTATAATTGGATCCGTTCTGCTCATCTTAACGCACAGAAATGCTGAAAGACACAAGCAGTCACAGCACCTGTTTGTTATGAATCTCTTTTTATTGAAATCTTTGAAAAGGTTCAAAATATTCTGTTTATAAATTTTAAATAAGATTACTCATTTTATCCTCCAAAAATTGCAAAATTTACCCACTGTCGTCATCACAAAAGTTAGTATGTCAGCCTATTGCATCCAATTTTTTTTAAAAAGACTCATTTTCTAAGTTTGCATATTACTTTTGAAATGAAAAATAACAAGAGGACTGTACAGTTGGTTTTGCAAAAAAAAAAATCGTAAACGTCTCAAAAACATCTGCTGAACGTCTTACAAAGATCCGATTTACAAACATCCTAAATCATAAACGTCTCAAAAATATCTGCTGAACATCTTACAAAGATCCGATTTACATACATCCTAAATCATAAACGTCTCAAAGACATCCGCTGAACGTCTTACAAAGATCCGATTTACAAACATTCTAAATCATAAACGTCTCAAAGACATCTGCTGAACGTCTTACAAAGATCCGATTTACAAACATTCTAAATCGTAAACGTCTCAAAAATATCTGCTGAACGTCTTACAAAGATCCGATTTACAAACATTCTAAATCGTAAACGTCTCAAAGACATCTGCTGAACGTCTTACAAAGATCCGATTTACAAACATCCTAAATCATAAACGTCTCAAAGACATCTGCTGAACGTCTTACAAAGATCCGATTTACAAACATCCTAAATCATAAACGTCTCAAAGACATCTGCTGAACGTCTTACAAAGATCCGATTTACAAACATTCTAAATCATAAACGTCTCAAAGACATCCGCTGAACGTCTTACAAAGATCCGATTTACAAACATTCTAAATCATAAGCGTCTCAAAGACATCCGCTGAACGTCTTACAAAGATCCGATTTACAAACATTCTAAATCATAAACGTCTCAAAGACATCCGCTGAACGTCTTACAAAGATCCGATTTACAAACATTCTAAATCATAAACGTCTCAAAGACATCCGCTGAACGTCTTACAAAGATCCGATTTACAAACATCCTAAATCATAAGCGTCTCAAAGACATCCGCTGAACGTCTTACAAAGATCCGATTTACAAACATTCTAAATCATAAGCGCCTCAAAGACATCCGCTGAACGTCTTACAAAGATCCGATTTACAAACATTCTAAATCATAAACGTCTCAAAGACATCCGCTGAACGTCTTACAAAGATCCGATTTACAAACATTCTAAATCATAAACGTCTCAAAGACATCCGCTGAACGTCTTACAAAGATCCGATTTACAAACATTCTAAATCATAAACGTCTCAAAAACATCCGCTGAACGTCTTACAAAGATCCGATTTACAAACATTCTAAATCATAAACGTCTCAAAAACATCCGCTGAACGTCTTACAAAGATCCGATTTACAAACATTCTAAATCATAAACGTCTCAAAAACATCCGCTGAACTTCTTACAAAGATCCGATTTACAAACATTCTAAATCATAAACGTCTCAAAAACATCCGCTGAACGTCTTACAAAGATCCGATTTACAAACATTCTAAATCATAAACGTCTCAAAGACATCCGCTGAACGTCTTACAAAGATCCGATTTACAAACATTCTAAATCATAAACGCCTCAAAGACATCCGCTGAACGTCTTACAAAGATCCGATTTACAAACATTCTAAATCATAAACGTCTCAAAGACATCCGCTGAACGTCTTACAAAGATCCGATTTACAAACATCCTAAATCATAAACGTCTCAAAGACATCCGCTGAACGTCTTACAAAGATCCGATTTACAAACATTCTAAATCATAAACGTCTCAAAGACATCCGCTGAACGTCTTACAAAGATCCGATTTACAAACATTCTAAATCATAAACGTCTCAAAGACATCCGCTGAACGTCTTACAAAGATCCGATTTACAAACATTCTAAATCATAAACGTCTCAAAGACATCCGCTGAACGTCTTACAAAGATCCGATTTACAAACATTCTAAATCATAAACGTCTCAAAGACATCCGCTGAACGTCTTACAAAGATCCGATTTACAAACATTCTAAATCATAAACGTCTCAAAGACATCCGCTGAACGTCTTACAAAGATCCGATTTACAAACATTCTAAATCATAAACGTCTCAAAGACATCCGCTGAACGTCTTACAAAGATCCGATTTACAAACATTCTAAATCATAAACGTCTCAAAGACATCCGCTGAACGTCTTACAAAGATCCGATTTACAAACATTCTAAATCATAAGCGTCTCAAAGACATCCGCTGAACGTCTTACAAAGATCAGATTTACAAACATTCTAAATCATAAACGTCTCAAAGACATCCGCTGAACGTCTTACAAAGATCCGATTTACAAACATTCTAAATCATAAACGTCTCAAAGACATCCGCTGAACGTCTTACAAAGATCCGATTTACAAACATTCTAAATCATAAGCGTCTCAAAGGCATCCGCTGAACGTCTTACAAAGATCCGATTTACAAACATTCTAAATCATAAGCGTCTCAAAGACATCCGCTGAACGTCTTACAAAGATCCGATTTACAAACATTCTAAATCATAAACGTCTCAAAGACATCCGCTGAACGTCTTACAAAGATCAGATTTACAAACATTCTAAATCATAAACGTCTCAAAGACATCCGCTGAACGTCTTACAAAGATCAGATTTACAAACATTCTAAATCATAAACGTCTCAAAAACATCCGCTGAACGTCTTACAAAGATCCGATTTACAAACATTCTAAATCATAAACGTCTCAAAAACATCCGCTGAACGTCTTACAAAGATCCGATTTACAAACATTCTAAATCATAAACGTCTCAAAAACATCCGCTGAACGTCTTACAAAGATCCGATTTACAAACATTCTAAATCATAAACGTCTCAAAAACATCTGCTGAACATTTAAACATTTGGTAGAAGATATCTCGGTGTGTAGTGTGAAAGCGATCCGTGGCCGTGTCGTCTGAGGCACACACACTGCTTATTAGTGCTTTCTAAAGGTCATCTTCTCAACTTTCCTGTCCTGCCTTTATCTTAATTTGAAATCTGCCGTATTGAATTTCCTCCATTGAGTACTCACTTTTCTTCTCTCGCTCTCGCTCTCGCTCTCTGTACCTGTCTTTTAAATTCCAAGCGATCGTAATTGAATAACCCTTACATCAATGGAGTAAAACACACTTGGCTCCATTGTGTGTAATCACAGTGGCTTTATGGACTCGTCTTTGATGGTGTTTTCTACTACTTTCTACTAATACAAGTGTCTCACACACAGGGGTGTAGTTTCCAAGAGGGATGGGGGAGAGGTAACCCCCCCCCCAATAATCAAAACAAGCAAGTACAAATAGTTCATCAAAATTGCAAACATTACTCATTTAATCCTCAAATAAAAAATATGACACATTTTGTCTTCAGATATCGCAAAAAAAAATTACTTATTTTATCTTAAGTAATAGCCAAAAATACCCATTGTATCCTCCAAAATTGCGAAAGTTTCTCCTTTTATCCTTGTAAATTGCAAAAGCTACCCACTTTATTCTCAGAAATTACAAAAATGATCCATTTTGCCTTCAGAAAGTGCAAAAAATTACAGATTTTATCCTCTGAAATAGCAAAAATTACACATTTTATCCTGCAAAATTGCAAAAACTACCCACTTTATCCACAGAAATTATAAAAATTACCCATTTTGTCTTCAGAAATGGCAAAAAAAAATACCTATTTATCCTGCAAAATTGCAAAAGTTACTAATTTAATCCTCAGAAATTGCAAAAACAACCCACTTTGTCCTCAGAAACGATAAAAATTACCTATTTTATCCTCAGATTTAGCATAAAGTACACATTGTATCCTCCAAAATTGCTAAAGTTACTCATTTTATCATCGTATATTTCAAAAATTGCCCATTTTGAACTGGGAAGTCACAAGAACTACCTTCATTATCCTCAGAAGTTGCCAGAAATGCTGCATTCTATCCACAGGAATAATGGCTGTAAGTATGTTTCATCCTTCATATGTTTGTATTCCGGTCTCTAGGCGGACCGTGCAGTGCCAGGGCTTGGCGAGGGTTCAGCTTGCCCTCTTGTCTGCCATCTGACTGTACACCTGCCAAACTCAACGGCCCCCATATGCCCTTTACAACATGACCTCATCGGCTCTGTGCATCACTCGCGTGCCTAGAATGAAGCATTCCTCTACAATCATCGCCAGTCCTTTCAGTCTTACACCATGCTCAAAAAATGCATGTAAAACCTGATGTTACTTGGATGGCTTACAGTATCTATCGCTTTGATTGGTTTGAGATGCCAGCACGTCGTATATTATTTGCGATGGGCCCACAGCGTCTTCTAACAGCCAAAAAACACAGTACTTGATCTTCCACAATATTTTCTTTATCTAGGACTATTTAAGAATGGAGCTCACATGGACTTCTTCTGTTTGCCTTGAGTGGTTTATTGCTTTTATTTAATCAGGGTTAATTTTTTCCATGATGTGGTTTTGTCAAACTATTAAACAGTTATCAGTTTCCTCTCTCACTCTCTAATGTTTTTGGCTGTCTCTCAAATGTGGCTAGAAGACACTTAACATCTCTCTGAGGTGCAGGAGGTATTTTTAGGCATTGGGGGGTGGGGGGTCCGAAACCTGGCGGAGAGAGATGCAGAGGAAGTGAAATTAAAAGTAATCAACATTTGCTCCGGAGGACGCAGATTCAGAAGATTTAAATATGACTTAGATTTTTGGCTTCACTCGCCAAGGCGTCTGTAAGCGCTGACGTCAGAGCAAGGCCAAACGAAGGACTCGCTTCACACTGGACGACATCCCATCAACCGCAGCTTTCCTCTGTGTTAAAGGTATAGTTCACCCAAAAATGAAATTTCTGTCATCAGTTACTCACCCTCAAGTCGTTCATAACCCATACCATACCATTATATGGCTTCAGAAGACTTGGAATATTTCACATAAGTTATGGATGACGTTTTATTTTATGAACGCCGAAACCATTTTGTTTTGGGACAAAAATCACCCGGAGACGGGACCTCTCTTTTAATAATAAACGTGAACATTCCCATATAGGCTTGTTTTTCTACACTAAATACTCGTTTTTTTTAAAATCGCATTTCATCTGGAAAGAGCAACAACTATGCATAAATGGTGGTACAGTTCTTTTACAGAAGATAATCCCTCAATTTTTAGTGAAAAAAAGATGGTAAAAAAATGACACATTTTGTCTTCAGATATCGACAAAAAATTACTTATTTTATCTCAAGAAATAGCCAAAAATACCCATTGCAAAAGTTTGCAAAATTGTTTCCTCATAAATTGCAAAAATGATTCACTTTATTCTCAGAAATTTAAAAATGACCCATTTTGTCTTCAGAAATGGCAAAAAAAGTACCTATTTATCATGCAAAATTGCAAATATGACTAATTTTATTCTGCAAAATTGCAAAAACTACCGACTTTATCCACAAAAATTACAAAAATTATCAATTTTGTCTTCAAAAAACACAAAAGAAATACCTATATTATCTTCAGAAATAGCAAAAATTACCCAAAATATCCTACAAAATTGCAAAAGTTACTAATTTAATCCTCAGAGATTGCAAAAACTACCCACTTTGTCCTCAGAAATGATAAAAATAACCTATTTTATCCTCAGATTTAGCAAGAAGTACCCACTGAATCCTCCAAAATTGCTAAAGTTACTAATTTTATCATCATATATTTCAAAAATCATGGTTTTAATTGTATTTCAGAAGATCCCATAGACTTCCATTTAAAGGTCCTCAGACATGCAACCTTCACTAGCATTTAGTAATACCCTAGCAACACCCTAGCAATGCCCAATAACTTTCCAAAACACTCTGATATTACCTAAATGTAAACAAGATACCATACAAATTTAAAATATTATTTGCTTCATTCATTTATTGATTTTTGTGGAGAATCAAAAGGAATTTTTAGCTAATACAAGATTAATATTAGTTTTCATTGTTTTTAACTCTTAAATGGATAATAAATGACCCAAAAACAGGATGTTTAAAGGAATATTCCGGGATTTACACAAGTTAAGTTAAATCGACAAATACTCGTGGCATGATTTGGATTACAGCAAAAATGTATTTCCACTCGTTCCTCTTTTTCTTTCAAAATAAACAAATAAAAGCAAAAATCTGGGTTATAATGAGGCGCTTACAATGGAAGTCAATAGGGCCAATTAGTAAACGTTAAAATACTGCTCGACTGATGAAGCGCCACAAAATGACGTGATTGCGTTTTTAATCTCACATTTACTTTTCTGACACTATGGGTTAGATTTAAGGTTATAAACTCGCTAGAGCATTAACCTTAAAAACATCTGACTCGCTTTTAGCGCCACCCAGTGGACATTTCACCTCGTAACTGCCGCGAGACATGTAAGGAAATGCGTAATGCCATTATTTAATCTTGTTTCATAGACACAACATAGCACAACATGTCACTCAGTGTATTCATTTACTTATAATTTTATTAAATGGTAAATGGTCTGCACTTATATAGCGCCTTTTTGACCTTAGCAGTATTCAAAGCGTTTTACACTGTGACTCATTCACCCATTCACACACCAATGGCGGTAGATTTATTGGGAGCAACTTGGGGTTCAGTGTCTTGCTCAAGGACACTTCGGCATGTGGAGTCATGTGGGGCGAGAATCGAACCGCCAACCTTGCGATTAGTGGCCAACCCGCTCTGCTACCTGAGCCGCCCCAAGTGTAAGAAAGCGTAAAAAATATCGTAACTCATTGCCAATATTCATTGCAATTGTTTTGGTCATACAATCTTCATCAGGCATTTTAAAACTATTTATTGGGTATTTTTATTCATTATAACAACTTTAAATTATTTACCTTTTTTTATTTGTTATTTATTCTTTTCTAACAGACAGTTTTCTGCATGTCAAATAGTGCCTTCAGTTAGATGTAGTAATTCTACTTTATATTTCATATCAATCTGTGTGTATGTGATTTTATGACACTTCCTCTTCATTCTATGCAGTGTTTTTGGCAGGACAGGTGTGAGTTATCAGGTTTAGCGTGTCCTCTGCTCTCAGCAGGTGTAGTGTGCGCCACAGAGCAGGTGTTGGCATGGAGGGTGGAGAGAAGCTGTGATTAATGCCGCGGTGCCCTTTACTGTTTCAGCGAGACAGGGTGCCATTAGCATTCTAAACATGAAGAGCAGCCTGTGTGTGTGTGTGTGTGTGTGTGTGTGTGTGTGTGTGTGTGTGTGTGTGTGTGTGTGTGTGCGTGTGCGTCGTGCGTCTGCGTCTGCTATGGCAGAAAAACAGCAGAACACAAATTTACTCAGTCTGTTCATACACACACATGCATGCACTGCAGTACGCTTGTTCGCTCGCATGCTCCGTTTGCATTCATTTTCTCCTCTAAGTGCATCTTCAGAAATGAAAATTCTGTTGTCATTTAATCACCCTCGTGTTGTTCAAAACCCTCCATTGCAATACAGCGGTCAGCACACTCATGTCATGTGATGTAAGACGTTGTCCATATCAATGCTGGCATCTCTGAGGATTATACAGGGCACGCTTGGCAAGCTACCGTTCTACAGAGAAACCATTTATGCTGTAATTCAATTATAAGAGTATTCGACTGTTTCTATGAAGGCGCTAGCAAACCTGTTTTCCTCTTGGGAGTCATTACTGAAAGCAGTTCTTTAAGTGGTTAATGAATACGGTTTTTGTGACGTCACTGATCATTAATGCCCTTAGCGTCCTTGTTATAATGTTCTGCATTACGAAGAAAATGTGAGTGGTGTTTGCCCATGCGAACACTGCAGATGCTGCAGATAACATTGCTTGATTATTGTATTATTAAAGGCAAGTTAAGCTCACTCGACAGCATTTGAGACATCATTTAGATTAGCCTACGGTAAAAATTATTTACAAAAAAAACAAGAAAATCTGGGTTTCAGTGAGGCACTTGGGGGTGTCTGTGGCTAGGTAGAGCAGATCGGCCACTAACGCAGGGTTGGCGGGTCGATTCTCGCCCCACATGACTCCACATGCCGAAGTGTCCTTGGGCAAGACACTGAACCCCAAGTTGCTCCCAATGGCAGGCTAGCACCTTGCATAGCAGCTCTGCCATCATTTGTGTGTGTGTGTGTGTGTGTGTGTGTGTGTGTGTGTGTGTGTGTGTGTGTGTGTGTGTGTGTGTGTGTGTGTGTGAGCGAGCATGTATTTATCACTTTGTGGGTACCAAATGTCCCCATAAGGATAGTAAAACCCGAAATGTTTGACCTTGTGGGGACATTTTGTCGGTCCCCATGAGGAAAACAGCTTATAAATCATACTAAATTATGTTTTTTGAAAATGTAAAAATGCAGAAAGTTTTCTGTGAGGGTTAGGTTTAGGGGTAGGGTTAGGTTTAGGGGATAGAATATAAAGTTTGTACAGTATAAAAACCATTATGTCTATGGAAAGTCCCCATAAAACATGGAAACACAACATGTGTGTGTGTGTGTGTGTGTGTGTGTGTGTGTGAATGGGTGGGCTTGTTTATGTGGTTTATGAGAACATTTTTTTAGGTTACAAATTAGTAATTACAAGGGTATTATGCTATAAATGTGGTTTATGAGGACATTTCTAGTGTCCCCATAATTCAAATCGCTTAAAAATCATACTAAACAATGTTTTATTGAAAATGTAAAAATGCAGAAAGTTTTTTGTGAGGGTTAGGTTTAGGGGTAGGGTTAGGGTTAGGGTATAGAATCTATAGTTTGTACAGAATAAAAATCATTATGTCTATGGAGAGTCCTCATAAGGATAGCTGCACCAACATGTGTGAATAAGATGCAGTGTAAAGTGCTTTGAATACCGCTAAGGTTATATAGCTAAGGTGCTATAATTGCAGACCATTTACTTGCAATGGAAGTGAATGGGGGCCAATCCGCAAATGTTAAAATATTCACTCAAGTTTCAAAAATGTAGGCACAAGACATGTCTTAAGATGATTTTAGTGTGATTTAAACATGTTCTTACCTTTTCTGTGTAAAGTTATATCCAATTTTACAACTTTGTTGCCATGATGATGTAACACCGTAAACTTTACAGCTCACGTTTTAACAGTAGAATTAATGGAAGTGCTTTTATACAATAATATTTAAATGAAATATATGTATGTAAATGTTATATATTGTATAATTTATTTATATAAAATTCACAAAAATTGATAAAAGAATTGGCCATATTCACTTCCACTGTAAGTGCCTCGCTGTGACCTCGATTTCTTTTTTTCGACAAGTCTAATTTTTTTGTTGTACTCAACATTATGCCAGGAATTCTGTCTCATGAGCTTTACTTGTATTGAACCTGACATATTCCTTTAAGGTTATTATTGCTTTGTATAAAAATTCTAATTAAATGTAATTTATGGTCATTTGTTATTTAAGTTGAAAAGTTCTAGAATGTTCTAGAACGTTCTAGAATGTTCTAGATCATTCTAGAATGTCGCAAATGTCATTATTTTCCAAAGTATGTGGTTATGGAGAGAGTCCATTTTTATTGGAGGAAAACGCCATTCTACTGTGGATGAAAGCGGTAAACGTAGCTAAATGAATGTGTATGTGGCGTCAGGTTCGCTTCAGGCCACATCCAAACACTAATCCCTTTTCATTGTTTCACTTTCCGAATGCAATCGTTTCCCAGAAAGTGTTTTTGAAAGTCGTTAGCAATAATTACACTGATAGTTTGGGGCGAAAGTGTCTGAGTAAGGATTAAAGTGTTTTTCTGGGTGGTTGCTAGGGTGCTCTTGATGGTTGCTAGGTGGTTGCTAATGGGTCCAAGTCACAAGAATCCATCTGGAAGTCTCTTGTCCTTATATATAGCTCAGGTCCCTCTTTCGATGTAAGTTATGAGATTTTATCATCCAACAGGGAAAAATTGTCCTCTTGTTTATAAAAAAAAGATATCTCAACAAGCCACATGATTTGGGGAATCATTAATGTTGGTAACACAAACAATGTGGCATGTGTTAGGTGCTAAAGTTGAATACTTTGTGTTTGGGGTTTGTTCAAATCACTCACTTTAAGTATGAGCAAACACTGCTAATACATGTCTTAATAATCTGTCTTTAACCAGTTGAACAGATGTAAGCACAAACAAGGTCAGTGTTCTCTCGTGTCCTTTAATGGCGAGTCTTTGTACGTGCGGAGGCAGTGTCTCTGTAAATTGGTCGTGTGCAGCCCCTGATTCATTCTCCCAGCAGGCTTTTGGACAGAACCCATAAAATGCTGCTGGGAACACAATCAATCTGAGTGTGCATGCAAGTGTGCGGCATGTCTGCCAAAGAACAAGGATGTATTTTTAAGTGCGGTTATTGCACACTTGGACTGCAGCGAGAAAACTGTTTAGAATGTGAAGATGAAGCCGTTAAACTGGGTTATTAAAAACGACAATATCATTTACGAGTCCTCTGAGTTGATGAACTCTTCGGTATGTACACAATGTACTTGTAACATAGCTACGTTTAGATGCAGCCTAATAGTCTGTTAGTAATACAAATGTAAATGTAAAGCCTTCGTTTAAACACTTAAACAAAATACTGACACATTCAAACTGGCACGACACGTTTGGTAACGACACACTCAAGGATGAATGTCATTTAGAGTCATTGAGGTCAAACCTGAGATTTAAGAGCTACAGCGAAGGAGAAGAGGTTGAATTCTCGAAAATCATTAGAAAAATTAGGATACACTACGGAGCCCCTTTAGAGGACAGGGAGGGAATTCATTTTCTCACATACGTTTTTGCGCTCCCTCGTGATAAATTAAGCATGGTTTTACTTGAGCACACTCAAAAAATATTTTAGCCTATTTGCAAGATTTATGCATTTTAATTTCATTTAAAAAAATCCATCAAATTTAATTGTGCCATTTTTATTTTAAAACATTTTTTTTACATTTTGTCAAAACATCTTTTTGATTTTATGGAGATTTAAGAAATTCTATGAATCTTAAAATATAATTTTTTGAGTGTAATATTGTAGCAACCATGACTGTAGTTAAAATATTGTTATTGTAGTAAAACCGTAATTAAGTTAAATAAATGCAAGGGAACCAGGCCTGGCTCCAGCTCTAAGATGTAAAGTGGGCCATGGGACCCGTCGGGTCGTCCGAAAAGTTGGGGTGGGTGGGTGTAGGTGTAGTTCTCAAGGTGGGCCAAGTTTATGACCAGCCCCCCCCCCTGTGGATCCAGGCTTTAAAGTAACACCAACTATTGCAAGGGAACGCAAACGTTTTTCGGAAAATAAATTCCCTCCTTGTCCTATAAGTGGATCTGTATAATAACAAGTAAGAAATAAGAAGTCAAATATTCTTAAGATGGAAAATAATAAAGAAGAATTTTATTCTTAAAGGGATAGTTCACCCCTTTAAGTCAAAATTAAAATTCTCTCATTATTTACTCACCCTCGTGATATCCCAGGTGTGTATGACTTTCTTTCATCAGCAGAACACATTTGAAGAAAAATTGAAAAATATCTCAGCTCAGCCGGTCCTTAAAATGCAAGTGGATAATGCCTTCTAAATTGACACAACTGCTTTTGGAGCAAAAAAGATCTATATTTTAGAAATCTCCATTCATTTGGATTTTAAGGACCAACTGAGCTGAGATATTTTTCTATTTTTCTTCAAATGTGTTCTGCTGATGAAAGAAAGTCATACACACCTGGGATATCATGAGGGTGAGTAAATAATGAGATATTTAACATTTTGGGGTGAACTATCCCTTTAACGTTTCATAAATCCAACCCAAGATTATCAGTGAATAACAGCTAACATTTCAGTCTTCGCACAAAGCTATCGAATTATGGACTGCTTTTTAAAAAAATAATTATGCCCTGTTATTGTATGGAAAAGAGCTGCAAGAAGATTCTTCTCCTTTTGTGTTTGAAGGAAGTAAGCAAGTCATACGGGTTTGGAACAACATGAGGGTGGGTTATTTATGACAGAATGATCATATTTGGATGAACTATGCCTTTAAATGGATGGATCATGTGGTTGTCTAACTAATCAGTATGTGTAGATTCAATAGATGATTTGATTTGTATGAATGAGGTCACAAAGCAAGAAAAAAACCAGCACATTGTCCAAGAGATGGATCATTTGTTGAGTTTAACACGTATTCAGTCTTGAGTATGTGCGCTTTATCATCTGAGTTTTAAACATGCCGTTGACGGCATCCTGTACACTGTATGTGTTTATGTAAAACTGGAAAATATGAGCTTAAAATCTGCCAACAAAGCAAACACTTTTATTACTTTTGGCTCAAATGTTGCGCACCTGTCGAGTTTATTTTATTTTCTCTGCTCGTTTATGTTTGGCGACATGTGCACATGGTGAAAATGGTTGAATCTCTCAGGCTCATCTCCGCTAGTTGTTTTCACATCCATCATCTGTCCAGTGGTCCTTGTTAACGATGGTATCTCAGTCTGCTGTTTGCGACGAATTGATGGACGTTAATAGCGCAAGTGAAGATAAACGGTGATGAGGCTGATATCGCAACATCCTCATTAAGATTTGATAGTGGTTAATTTAGAGCTAATTGCTAATGACACAATATAACAGTTAAAATTTAAGCATAAGACAAACAGGCACACATGCTGCGCGGCCACGTGCGTCTCTATCTCTCTCGAACTGGTGTCTCCGGCTCCTCTTTATCTCGCTCTCCCACTGATCACCAGATTCAGCACACACAACATCTGCTTGTGTGTGTTATTGTTTATTGCCCTAGGGTTTACCATTTCTTTTAAAAAGCAAAAATGTGGGTTCCAGTGAGGCACTTACAATGGAAGTCAATGGGGACGTGCTAGTATAACGCTCCTGTTCTACCCGCTCCGTATGGGACTCGAACCGGCGTCTCTGGCATGGGGTGCGCTAACAAGGAGGCTAAATGCTACAGCCTCTAGCATCAGTCGCTAGTGCACCTCTTGAGGTCAGGAGAGTGAGAGTGAGGTTTACCCACATTGCACAGCGATCTATCAGCTGGCCACCATTACACTCACCCCCTAAACCTCACTCCCATCCGGGTCACGGCACCATTGTGAGACTCCTGTTCTACCCACTCCATACGGGACTCAAACCGGCGTCTCCAGCATAGGAGGCGGGTGTGCTAACAAGGAGGCACCCCAGAATGCTATTGAATGCAATACAGAATTTGAGATGTGACAAAAATGACTGTTTTCTAAAGGTCCACAGCGCCAAACGTGCATATAGGTGAAGAGACACTCAGTTGCTAAATATGTGATGCAAACGAAACTGAGTGAACATAATAAAACCTACAAAGGTCTCCGCTCACAGACCTGTTTCTCACACGCTTGTCTTTGCATTGGTGCTATTGATAATGTAATCACATTGCTGTAGTATCTATGAGCTTCATCTTTGTCATTTCCATGCGGAAATGTGCGTTCATTGTTTGCCGATGTAAGTCACGGCCTTACTTAGCCGGAGCACTTTTATGAATTTTCACCAGCTGAAAAAACACAAGTCCAAGATCCGCTGGATTCACGTAGCCTGGTTATAGCTTCCTATTAAATTTAAAAGAGTAATTATTTAATGTCTATTTATCTTTAAATAGTTACTGGCCCGAGGGTTTGTAGTGTTCGATTGCATGGAAAATCCCAGACAGCATTCTGGGATTTGATATTAACTGTGTTAAAGATGTTTTTACTGTTTCATGATGTTTAGATTGAGTTTTTATGATTTTTGTTTTTAAGTAATAACATGCCCAAGACAAATTTCCACTTGTGTTAAGAAGAGTAGATTTAAAGGGATAGTTCACCCAAAAATCATCATTTACTCACCATCATGCCATCCCAGATGTGTGTCTTTCTTTCCTCTTCTGCACACAAATGAAGATTTTTAGAAGAATATTTAAGCTCTGTTGGTCCATACAATGCAAGTGAATGGTGACCAAAGCTTTGAATCTCCAAAAACCATATAAAGGCAGCATAAATGTAATCTATGAGACCCCAGTGGTTTAATCCATGTCTTCAGAAACGATATGATAGGTGTGGGAGAGAAACGGTTCAAAATGCAAGTCCTTCCTTTACTATAAATTCTCCTCTCTGCCCAGAAGGTGGTGATGTGTATTGTAAAAAAAGGACTTAAATATTGATCCCTTTCTCAAACACACCAGAAGACATGGATTAAACCACTGGAGACTTATAGATGACTTTTATGCTGCCTTTATATGCTTTTTGGAGCTTCAAAGTTTTGGACCCTGTTGACTTGCATTATATGGACCAACCGAGCTGAGATATTCTTCTAAATATCTTAATTAGTGTTCTCAGAAGTATGAAAGTCAAAGGGTCCATTCACACACAACACGTTATGTTTTCATCTGTAAACATTCTAGATACGTAGATGTATTTGACCGTTGCGCTGTCTCTTGCTGTTTAACAGTGTCTTTATGAACGCCATGTCAATTTAAACACCTGTTTTCTCTCAACACCTGCATTCTCGTCCATTTATTCTGCTGCATGAAGTTTTTTAAAGGCAAGAATGCGTTTGGTTTAAACAGCCCCTTTGTGCAATGATAGAACTGAATGCAGGCACGTTTTGGTTTTATTGTTGTTCATTTATTGACTGCGTTTTAGAAATGCAAAGATGTCCATCTAGCGCATGTCTGCCTGCTACAAACAGCGCAGACGTGGGCAAAAATGCATGTGAACGGCCCTTAACTCATGTTGCACATCAAATTCTGTGGCTCGCTGAGGAAAAGTGTGCTGTACTACTATTAATGTTTTTCACCTGGCGTATGATAAAACTATCCAAAAACACCCAAGCCAAATCTAGAGACTTGGAGATGGACTCTTTAAACATGGAACTGTAAGCAACCACCTAGAAACACCCTAGTAACCATCCCGAACACCTTTGCTTCATGCTCAGCATGACTCGAATTTCTCTTCTGTTGTCTCAGAAGGTCTCGGAGCAGAATGGCACATTTCAGTTGGTGGTTTCTGTCATTTGCAGTTCTTTGAGGTGTTCAGATGTGCTCAGGGGTGGGTGTCTTTTTATGTCTCAGCTGCTTCGACATGCCACCCAATTAGGCCTGGAAACACACACACACACACACACACACACACACACACACACACACACACACACACACACACACACACACAGAAAGAGATTCTGAATGAAATGAAAACTGTGAAGGGAGAATTCTTTATCTCCTCACGTCAGCCCGTCTTCTTATCCGTTCTGTTCTGTTTAACCTTTCGCTTTCTCTCTTCCTCTTATCTCTGACAGAGGCTTCTAACCCCGTTCAACCATTTAAACATCAGTGGGGTGGATTGAGTCTTGTGGTTTGACTATGCTAAAGAGGGTGGCAGTGAAAGAGATGTGCTCTTTAGTGAGTGCACATCCCATCAGAGCATTATGCCTGCACCCTTAAAGGTATAGTGTGTCATTTTTGGTTGTTAAAATGATTCCTCCAGTCGTATCAGTTTAATACACAGAAAAGACTGTAAGACTGTGGCGCTATTAAAACATTGCTGTTTATTTGAACAGCTCGACATGTCAACAATTGGCACCGATAGATCATGTGAGTTTGATTTTTTCGGATTGCATATTAAACCCAAAAGCAACATGGAGGAAAATCTCTCTGAAAGTGTTTTTTTTTTTTTTTTTGCTATAATGACCAGCTTTATTCTTTATTCAGATCCCCATTAGCTTCCAGGAGTGGTTGCTAGTCTTTCTGGGGTCCACACAAAAATTACACCGTAAAAACAACATGCATACAATGCATAACATCTCTGTAGTCGAATCACCACGTTACGGTCATATGGTGACCCATATTCTGACACTTCGCATTCTTTTTTGGAATGCCCAATTCCCAATGCTCTGTAAGTCCTCGTGGTGGCATAGTGATGAATCTCAGTTGCCTCCACGTCTGAGACAGTCAATCCGCACATCTTATCACGTGGCTTGTTGAGCGTGTTACCACAGAGACCTAGCACATGTGGAGGCTTCATGTTATTCTCTGCGGCATCCACACGCAACTCACCACAAGCCCCACAGAGAGCGAACCACATTGTAGTGACCACGAGGAGGTTACCCCATGTGACTCTACCCACCCTAGCAACCGGGCCAATTTGGTTGCTTAGGAGACCTGGTGAGTCACTCAGCATGCCCTGGATTCGAACTCGCTCTCCCACTGATCACCTGATTCAGCACACACGACATCTGCTTGTGTGTGTTATTGTTTATTGCCCTAGGGTTTACCATTTCTTTTAAAAAGCAAAAATGTGGGTTCCAGTGAGGCACTTACAATGGAAGTCAATGGGGACGTGCTAGTATACCGCTCCTGTTCTACCCGCTCCGTATGGGACTCGAACCAGCGTCTCTGGCATGGGGTGTGCTAACAAAGAGGCTAAAGGCTACAGCCTTTAGCATCAGTCGCTAGTGCACCTTTTGAGGTCAGGAGAGTGAGGTTTATACATATTGCACAGCTATCTATCAGCTAGCTACCTTTACACTCACCCCCCTAAACCTCACTCCCATCCGGGTCACGGCACCACTCTGACGCTCCTGTTCTACCCACTCTATACGGGACTCAAACCAGCATCTCCGACGTGGGAGGCGGGTGCGCTAACAAGTAGGCTAAAGGCTACAGCCTCTAGCATCAGTCGCTAGTGCACCTCTTGAGGTCAGGAGAGTGAGAGTGAGGTTTACACACATGAACTCGCGACTCCAGGGGTGATAGTCCGCATCAACACTCACTGAGCTACCCAGGTCCCCAACATTTTACATTCTTAAAATAAAGTAGTGATCCTAACTGACCCAAGACAGGGAATGTTTTCTACGATTAAATGTCAGGAATTGTGAAAAACTGAGTTTAAATTTATTTGGCTGATGTGTATGTAAAAAAAAAAAAATATTGTTTTTACTAGTAAGTAGTGCATTGTTGAATTAAGTAAGAAATGAATATTTTTAACGATTGCAAATCTAATTACTGATATCTACAATTCATTTCCTGCACATGATTGAATGTCAAAAGGGCAAATGATAGTGATGCCATTAAGGGCATCAGAGACTTTAGGTTAAAACAGCTTCAGAGTTAAATACATAAACGTCACTAACAACGTTTGCCTGTGAGCTGGATTTGAATGGGATGTACAGAAGTAAGATAAATAGGACTTTAAACCCTTTGTAGTAAATACAAACACTGATTCCAATACTTAAACTCCCGTAGTTTTTGTCATTGTTACGCGGAGCACATAGACTCTGTCTGATCTCTCCGTCTCTCTCGCTCGCATACGCGCTCATTTCCCATTATTGTGGTGTAATTACTTCTAATGAAGAAGACTGTGTGGAGATGCAAGCTCTGATTAGATAGCCGCACCCACTGACATCTCTCTTTCTGTCTCAGACATACTTCATCTTTAAGCGTTCATTTCATTTGTCATTTCTTCTGTAAACTGACCCTTTCAAAAGAGCAGATTCATAATTAGGGCTGCCAGCAAAACTGCCTGAAGTCTTAAATCAGCGCAAGTTGCATTGAAGTGTTCTGAAAGGCCTTGTGCAAGGAAGTTTGCCATCTTACTATTATTTAATGTTAGGGTTTTGAACAAGCCCTTAAACATAAGTTCTAAACTTCAGTGTTTAACTCGCACCATTTGTGCTACAGACATGAATGAAACCTCATACCATGCAGCTTGTTGAGGACGGTGTGCTATTGCTTTTCTATAAGATTTGACTTAAGATTTTCGCCTGGTGAAATATTAAACGTTAAAAAAATGTCATACTAACAATGAAGAAGGGATTTGAAGGTGGACTCTTTTAAAATGGGCCAGTAACTACCTAGCAATGTTGTAGCAACCACTTGGCAACGTCCTGGCAACCCCCAAAAATCAAGCTTTGTAAGGACATCACTCATATTTTCTCATACTTTCTTCTGTCCTGGAAAGGGGGCATATTCAAGAAACCAGTTTGAAAACGTCAACATTGGCTCAACCTATGGCAGGTGTTTGGGACTGGTCAGTCTGTGTGTTTCGACATATGAAAGGCTGGAAGCATGTTCAAGAAACTTGTTTGACAAATGTCAACATTGGCTCAACCAATGGCAGGTGTTTGGGATGGGGCTATCTGTGTGTTTCAACCAATAGAAGGTGCATATTCGAGAAATTGCCTCAACCAATGGCAGGTGTTTGGGACGGGGCTATCTGTGTGTTTCAACCAATAGAAGGTGCATATTCGAGAAATTGCCTCAACCAATGGCAGGTGTTTGGGACGGGGCTATCTGTGTGTTTCAACCAATAGAAGAAGGTGCATATTCGAGAAATTGTCTCAACCAATGGCAGGTGTTTGGGGCGGGGCTATCTGTGTGTTTCAACCAATAGAAGAAGGTGCATATTCGAGAAATTGCCTCAGCCAATGGCAGGTGTTTGGGACGGGGCTATCTGTGTGTTTCAACCAATAGAAGAAGGTGCATATTCATGAAATTGGCTCCACCAATGGCAGGTGTTTGGGACGGGGCTATCTGTGTGTTTCAACCAATAGAAGAAGGTGCATATTCGTTAAATTGCCTCAACCAATTGCAGGTGTTTGGGACGGGGCTATCTGTGTGTTTCAACCAATAGAAGAAGGTGCATATTCGAGAAATTGCCTCAACCAATTGCAGGTGTTTGGGACGGGGCTATCTGTGTGTTTCAACCAATAGAAGAAGGTGCATATTCGAGAAATTGCCTCAGCCAATGGCAGGTGTTTGGGACGGGGCTATCTGTGTGTTTCAACCAATAGAAGAAGGTGCATATTCGAGAAATTGCCTCAACCAATGGCAGGTGTTTGGGGCGGGGCTATCTGTGTGTTTCAACCAATAGAAGAAGGTGCATATTCGAGAAATTGCCTCAACCAATTGCAGGTGTTTGGGACGGGGCTATCTGTGTGTTTCAACCAATAGAAGAAGGTGCATATTCGAGAAATTGCCTCAACCAATGGCAGGTGTTTGGGACGGGGCTATCTGTGTGTTTCAACCAATAGAAGAAGGTGCATATTCGAGAAATTGCCTCAACCAATGGCATGTGTTTGGGACGGGGCTATCTGTGTGTTTCAACCAATAGAAGAAGGTGCATATTCGAGAAATTGTCTCAACCAATGGCAGGTGTTTGGGACGGGGCTATCTGTGTGTTTCAACCAATAGAAGGTGCATATTCGAGAAATTGCCTCAACCAATGGCAGGTGTTTGGGACGGGGCTATCTGTGTGTTTCAACCAATAGAAGAAGGTGCATATTCGAGAAATTGCCTCAACCAATTGCAGGTGTTTGGGACGGGGCTATCTGTGTGTTTCAACCAATAGAAGAAGGTGCATATTCGAGAAATTGCCTCAACCAATGGCAGGTGTTTGGGACGGGGCTATCTGTGTGTTTCAACCAATAGAAGAAGGTGCATATTCGAGAAATTGCCTCAACCAATTGCAGGTGTTTGGGACGGGGCTATCTGTGTGTTTCAACCAATAGAAGAAGGTGCATATTCGAGAAATTGCCTCAACCAATGGCAGGTGTTTGGGACGGGGCTATCTGTGTGTTTCAACCAATAGAAGAAGGTGCATATTCGTTAAATTGCCTCAACCAATGGCAGGTGTTTGGGACGGGGCTATCTGTGTGTTTCAACCAATAGAAGAAGGTGCATATTCGAGAAATTGCCTCAGCCAATTGCAGGTGTTTGGGACGGGGCTATCTGTGTGTTTCAACCAATAGAAGAAGGTGCATATTCGTTAAATTGCCTCAACCAATGGCAGGTGTTTGGGACGGGGCTATCTGTGTGTTTCAACCAATAGAAGAAGGTGCATATTCGAGAAATTGCCTCAACCAATTGCAGGTGTTTGGGACGGGGCTATCTGTGTGTTTCAACCAATAGAAGAAGGTGCATATTCGAGAAACCCGTTGGAAAAAGTCATTATTTGTTTTAACTTGTTTGAGAGCATATGTGGTTAGTATTTTAACTGAAATATCTATTATTTAATTATTAGGTCTTAATTGTAGCTATATTAGGACCAAAACTGGTTTTAAATATGAAGTGCGTAATTTCATTAACAATGTCTAATTTAACTTGTTTTAGATTTTTAACCAAAGGCAATACTAATATAGCTTAAAATAGTTCAGTATAGTATATTAATATAGATTAGTAGATCTGTATTCTTTACAAGAAGGTCAAATACTTTAATACTAGCTGTTTCTGTTTAAATGCTTACCACATAAGCTCTGAAACGAGTTTGTTATTGGGCACCTGGTAACTGTACGCTGACAGATGGTAGTTCGAACTGTCTTCTTTAATGCAGGGCTCCTAATTCACTGCTTTATTCCCATCCGGCCACAGTCCTTAATGAGAGGACACGCTCGGTTGGATTAGAAATACAGCGTGTGGTGCAGCATGTCACCAGGGTTGCATGACTTCATCAGGGGTACAGAGAGCGTTCTGCTTCAGCATTGGCGAACTCCGCTTCATGCATAAACGTGAGCTGTCACTACCAGTGTGAGGGCCAAAGAGCCAGCATTGGCACTGCCAGCCAAAAGTGGGACTACAGACGCATGGCACAATGTGTGTATGTGTGATTTGGAAGGGTTTCAGGGATAAGAAGCACGAGTGGATGGTGCCGCTGTGCAGTGCTTCAGCTTTGAGTCGCAGTTGGTCAACACACAGCACAGCTCCAGTGAGCTCAAAGAGCAAACAGAGTCACAATGCAAATAGAGGAAGATATTCGGATGGGAACTATACAATAAAATGGGCTTTTCACACTTGATAAACATTTCAGCCATTAAAGTAGTCTGTACAACTTAAAAGCTAAATCAATATTTGGTGTGAACCACTTTTGCACCAATTATCCCAGGGACACCTGGACACAGTTTTTCTTGGTTGTTGGCAGATAGGATGTTCCAAGCTTCTTGGTGAATTCTCCACAGTTCTTTTATTTATTTAGGCTGTATATCTATATGCTGGGCACTTATTGGCTGCTTTTCTTTATAATTCAGTTCAAGTCATAAATAATAATAATAAAAAAATTATTTAAATAGAATTTTTGTTTTATAATGAAATAAATTAATACATTGACGCATGCAAACACAATTATATTTTTGTCTACAAATATAATTTCAAACACTTAAGCATATAAGTTTTTTAAGATCCCGTGAAACATTTCAATCAAGTGACCCCAAACTTTTGAATGGGTGCATATGTGTGTGTGTATATATATATATATATATATATATATACTAGTCTTACTGTATATTTCTTTTCACTTTTTATTCTATTTTATTATTATCTCTGTTTTGTATTGTTTGTGCACTGGAAGCTTCTGTCACCAAGACACATTCCTTGTAGGCCTATGTGTGAGCATATTTGGCAATAAAGCTCCTTTAGTATTTCCTAGCAGGGCACTAGCAACAATGCTAATGTCATGGGTTTGATTCAGAGGGAAATAAATGTGTAGCTATTAAGCTCTGTGAATTAAGAGTGCTTTTGGCATCTACCAGATGCATAAAAATGGGGTAAATGGGTAATATTGCCATCTGATACCGTCACTAAACCGCAGTAATTTATTTTGTAAGGGATTTCAAATACATCATTTGACAATTGGCCAGCTCAGATCCACCCACCTTTATTCACGCACACACACACGCACACACACGCACGCACACACATACATATATGTATATATACGTTTATCGTTGTAAATAATCCTAACCAGATCTGATGAATAATGTTATTGCGTATGAAGTGCGCCAGGCCACATTAGCCTAATTAGCATGGTTTGTGTACACCTGGACACACTAATGTTTGAGCGTCTCCTGGCGGTACATCCAGAAACTTAGCTAGAGAAAATAAAATCCACTATCATATTAGAGTTTACGTAGCTTATATGAAGATATATATAACCTGTATAATCAAATAGCATAACCATATGAGGACTTATGTGAGGAATAAGGAAATGGATATTCAGTACAGTACATTTGATGGCAGAACTCCTGATTTTTGTCCATGTTACTCAATTGAGTTGAGTTTATTAATGCTACTCAAAGATACTTTATTACAGGGGAAAGATTCAACTAGAAACAACTAGAGTTCATTAATCCCATTTTACTGACCATTTGTTTAGAGTGCTACGATAATGAGCGTTTAAAGGGGTAGTTCATCCAAACATGATAATTCTCTCATCATGTACTCATCCTCATGCCATCCCAGATGTGTATGACTTTCTTTCTTCTGCTGAACTCAAATTAAAATGTCTAGAAGACTATCTCAGCTCTGTTGGTCCTCACAATGCAAGTGAATGGTGACCAGAACTTTGAAACTAATCCATAAAACTCCAGTGGTTAAATCCCTGTCTTCAGATGCAATATAATAGGCTTGGGTGAGACACAGATAAATATTTAAGTCCTTTTTTTACTATAAATCTCCACTTTCACATCTTCTTCTTTTGTTTTTTGGTGATTCATATTCTTTGTGCATATCGCCACCTAGTGGTTGGGACTGGTAAAAGGTGGAGATTTATTCTTTCACTCATGAAATGTTTCCTTTTTGTGGCTATTCTTTCAAAATTGTGTGTATTTTAACATTAATTCTAGTACAATGCCTTGCCCCATAGACTTGCATTGTAAATGCATTAGTGTAAATTATTATTTTTTAAGTGTAATAGACAACATGTTACAGTTCAACAATCATTTAATCCATGAATACTGCGTGAAAGGCAAAACAAAGAAAAGGTGCAAATGTTTAGGGTAGCAAGTTTAAAATTTTATTTATAATATGATACAAGAATAGTTTGTGCAAGAAATGGATGGGAACGTGGACCTGTACAATATTAACAAAAAATGTAATTTTCAATGCAGTCTAATGGCAAACCTGCAAAATGGGTCACAAGCAGTTTGCTGAGTTTTGCCATTATTGTGTCAAAGGATAAAGCCTATCATGATATATACAGTACATTTTTACACAACATTTCAGTTTGTATACATTTATTGGTTGTATAAGGTTATAAATGAATATAAAGTGCAAAAACAATAACACTTAAAGTGAAGGCATGGTGCTGAAGTGCTGTATGTGACTGATGTGTGCGTCACTGTACATGTGTACTTGCGTGTGTGACTATCCATGAACAACATGGCCATATGGATAGACTACTATACGCACACACACCAGCACACAGGTACACAGACACAAACACACACACACACACACAGTGAATATGGCCTAGGCTGGACTGGTGTCATATTAAATTCAACCCTTTCCCAGCTTTTGTTGACAAATTCATCAGCATTCATCCGTTTGCAATACATTTAAGTGTGTGCAATAAGTTGAGTTATACAAATAGAATTAATATGAACAGCTGAAAAAAAAAAGCTAACGTCTAAATTTCTCCATTTTACATTTAAAAATAGACATTATTTGTATATATCGCTCCTTCGGCCTCAGTAAAATAGCACCACAGGGTTGCACCTTAAAAGCGTAGAAGTACAAAAATACCTGAAAGTAGAACTGAGCGTTGTCTGACGTTGAACTCAAAAGGCTCTTTCGTCATTTTTGAAAAGATAAGAAAAATACATAAGCACTGTTATTTGACTAGATAATATTTTTTATATATATATATATATATATATATATATATATATATATATATATATATATATATATATATATCTGATTTACCTTCCGTTTAATTTTTTTCATCGCAAATATCAAATTGATTTTCTTTTCTAAAGCAGGTATTCATAGCATCACAGCTGCGGTTTATCACTCTTGTGTTTGAGAATGTGTGTCGCCGTCCGTCTCCTGCTGTCCATATCCAGTTCATGTTTCCATGACGATCCTCAGACTAGTTCTGCTGGGAGCCCTGGCCAAACGCAGAGGAAAACGTTTCAATGGTTACTTTTAAATTGATAAACATTGAACCAATTAAAATAACAATATTTTGTGTAATGAAGATGTGGTGATTTTTTCTCTTCAATGTGGAACGCCCAATTCCCAATGCGCTCTAAGTCCTCGTGGTGGCGTAGTGACTCGCCTCAATGTGGGTGGCGGAGGCCGAATCTCAGTTGCCTCCACGTATGAGACCATCAATCCGCACATCTTATCACGTGGCTTGTTGAGCGCGTTACCGTGGAGATGTAGCGCGTGTGGAGGCTTTACGCTATTCTCCATGGCATCCGCGCACAACTCACCACACGCCCCACCGAGAGCGAGAACCACATTATAGCGACCACGAGGAGGTTACCCCATGTGACTCTACCCTCCCTAGCAACCGGGCCAATTTGGTTGCTAAGGAGACTTGGCTGGAGTCACTCTGGATTTGAACTTGTGACTCCAGGTTTGATAGTCAGTGTCAATACTCACTAAGCTACCCAAGCCCCCCTTGGAATCACAATATTAACACTAATCAGTGAATTTTAATGACACCCTTCTAGAAAATGTCCAAGTCCTATTTTACTCCAAAATCAAAAGAAACAAATATGAAATGAAATGCTGCTTATGGAAAATGAAGCCTTTTGAAGGGCCATATTACAAAGGAGAATAATAATCTTACCTCCCAATTCTCATTACTGGAATGCGAAAGAAGATGATATTAATTAAATTGGTAAGTATTTATAAATCATAGTAGTAGTACTCCCTTGGTAGTACTGGCTTTCATTATTGCTGATTTGTATAAATAAATGTAGCATGTCTCTGTAATGAGAATCATCATTGAAAATAAATGGGAATGGTAAAAGGAAAACATCCAGACGCATCTTAGCAATGCGTATTTGCAGGTAAAACGTGTCTTGGTTCATGCAAAATATATAATATATACTGTATATATATTTGTATTGATTTGGGTTAAAATGACGAGGACATTTTCTTGTCAAGTTACGACAAAAATCAACCAATCATGCAAATTAAGTGCGGCTAACCGAGTTCGTTCTCTTTCGTTTCCAGCAGTCAGGGTTGAGTCGTTTCTGCTCCTCCGCTAGAGCTTTTGCCTCCATTGTGTACATCCTCCTCTCCTCGTTCTTCATCTTCTTCCATTTATCCCCCAGAATCACGCTGATGGCTCTGCCGAGAGATGTCATATAAATTCACATTTGTCCGAACTTGCGCATATTCAATTTGCGCTTTTAAATTGAAATTGGATCTGTAAGTTACATAACTGCAAATTTTGACGTTTGTGTAAATATTAGGCGTAAAAAGTAAATTTTGCAAGCCTAACTTTGTGTTAATGTTTCACTTTAGATTTAATCCTGGTTTATAATTGAAGCATAGGCATGGGTTAAAGGGTTTGTGAGCAGTAAGTGACGTAATCTCGGTAGCTGCTTGGCCTCTGCAAGGCTTTGTTTCGTGCAGTCTTGCACATGCAAATGTTTGTAATTTTGGCCAGAAACGTATCAGAATACTTTAAAGAATTAGTTCACCCAAAAAATGTAAATTCTCTCATTTACTCACCCTCGTGCCATCCCAGATGTGTATGACTTTCTTTCTTCTGCTGAACACAAATGAAGATTTTTAGAAGAATATCTCAGCTCTGTTGGTCCATACAATGCAAGTGAATGGTGACCAGAACTTTGAAGCCCCACAAATCACACAAGTCAGCATAAAAGTAATCTATATGACCCCAGTGGTTAAATCAATGTCTCCAGAAGTGATATAATAGGTGTGAGTGAGAAACAGATCAATAAGTAAATTTTTACTATAAATTCTGCTCAGGCTGCATTTTAACTTTCACTTTCACATTCTTCTTGTGTTTTTGGTGATTCACATTCTTCATGCATATCTCCCCCTGCTGGGCAGAACATTGATCATTTTCTCACCCACACCTTTCATATTGCTTCAGAAGACATGGATTTTACCACTGGAGTAGTATGGATAACTTTTATGCTGACTTTATGTGATTTTGGAGCATAACATTTTTGACTTGAACATCATTCACTTGCATTGTATGGACCTACAAAGCTGAGATATTCTTCTAAAAATCTTCATTTGTGTTCTGTAGAAGAAAGTCACACATCTGGGACGACATGAGGGTGAATAAATTATTTCTGGGTGAATTATTTATTTAATCAAGTACGTGAACGCAGACCTGAGCGCTTGGCCAATGTGAACATCTTGCGTTACTGTGGCGGTAACAAACCTCAAACGCTTTACTTCAAATTTCATTAAACTGAATGTGTTATTATTCAGGTAAGTTGCTACAAACATACTGACTTTACCAAACTTGCTCAACAATATTCTCTTCAAACTGTTTCACCGCCATGACAGTAGTTTCACACTAAACAGTTCACACTAACCTCACAACACGTACTTGCGTTGCGTTATGAATTGATACATTTGGAACACAATAGCATAGCATAGCTAAAAGCATCTGATTTCACGTACTTTATAGTTATCCACTCAAGAACAGTGATTGATTTTCTCTTCTTGACAATATTGTTGATTGATTCATAGATGACTCCCTCATTAGTAACCTAAAAACCTGGCCTGAGTTAACATTTGTTCGTTAACGACACATCCACACACCTGTTGTCCTTGCCGGGATACATCTGCGTGTATTCCACTCTGTACTTCTTGGCAAATAGCATGAACGCGTTCATTGGCCGCTTGCACTTTGTGGGCGTAGCACCGGAGCTCCCTGAGGCGTGGCTGCGCTGTGATTTGCTGCTGGGGGGTTGGTGGGCGGAGCCACAGGCCTCAAGTTTGTCACAGTCAGGACTTACAGCGCCCCCGCTGGACTGGGAGGCCCGGCGTTGACGTGCCATACTGCTCAGAACGTACACGGCGGACGAGTCCAGAGGAGTGAAGTCATAACTGTGTGTGGGGTGAGAAAACAGGCAAGACTTTAAACACTGTATAGTGTGTTTAAGTTGAACGTACACTTCAAGTTTAAACACAATATGCAGTTTAAACATACAGTTGTCTGACATACAGTAGTAATATTCATTCTTTTATGTGCAAATGTTTTTTAAATATCTAATGTCAGCAATGATATTTTAGTAGGCCTATACTATATATTATTATTATACAGGAAAAATAAGAATCATCAAGAAAAAACTATGCAAGTACTGGTAAAGAAGTAACAAATAAATGCACAATTAAAATATCAGTCATATTTAACCTCAAAATCAAAATAAATAAGAGATTATGTTTTGCCTTTTTAGGACAATTCATGTTTTATTTAGTAAAAAATAAATTCTTGCTTTTTTTTGCAATTCAGCACATTTTCCCCAATTCTCATTACCATACTGCAAAAATATCAGCGTGATTACTTAAACGTTAAGAAACAAATAGGCTAATAAGTCATTTAAATAGTAAAGTATTTGTACATCATGCCGATTAAGTAATCAAATTAATCGCATATATAAATATTTGCCAAAAGATTCCACAAAATAACAATAATTCAATATATATTGATTAAATAATTATATTGAAATATGATTCAGATCACCAAAATGCATTACAATACTGTGGCTGACGATTAAAGCATTGACAAAACAATATAAAATGTGGCTTTAGAAGGCAACATATTGTTTATTTCCATAAGCTGTACCCGAGATTGATTTATAAGGACTTTTCTAATGACGCGTCAATGTACTGTACACATGCGTCAGATGGGCGCTTTTGGAGCGTTTAACTTTGGTTACGTCGTGTCATAATCATGTGTCAAGTTAAATGTAGTTTGCAACTAAGGCCAAGTCCATACTAATACATTTTCGTTTGAAATGTACACTAATACATTTTCTCTCCGTTTTGGCCTACCGTCCACAGGAACACGATGTTTTTCCTATGTGAAAACTGAGCTTTTTGAAAACGCACTCCAAAGTGGATACATTTGAAAATGCCGTTTTCGTGCTGTAGTGAGGACTGTGAAAACGACGACGCATTTTTAGTCATGTGATCTACCCAACCAAAACAATCAAGATGGCGGCCCGTGTTACAGTGGCGCTGTTGTGCCTGATACTCACTTTGATAGCGTTGTTAAATACATGTCACTTTGTACAACCTTCACATTCAAAGGCGAAGGGACGTTCACTCGGAATTGGTGTCTGACGACAGAACACGAGGCCAATTGCGTTTCAGACCGTACATGCAGCGGGGATTTTACGCATGCGCAGTGACACGATTTAAGCATTTTCATACGTTTCAGTGTGGACGAACAACTTTTGGAAAAGGCTTGAAAACGTTAGTGTGGACGGAGAGCGTTTTGAAACAAAAACGGCGTTTTCAAATGTATCCGGATTAATAGAAGTAGCTTAAGAAAAACAAGTCTTGAGATACCTGCATTCAGATTTGTGCTCCATTCTGTGGTGCATGAACGAAAGAACGTGTTCTCATCTTGTGCTGTCTGCTGTCCGTAAGTGTGGTTTGTTCTCTTTATAAGATGCGTGTTGCCTACACTGCTGGAGTTTTGCTTACTGCCCCCTGCTGAAAACAGGTGGTACTTCAAGCTTGAAGCTTGAATTGCTCTGATGGTAAGAATATTCCTTATTATGGTCCGGGC
Organism: Xyrauchen texanus; assembly: GCF_025860055.1. Lineage (NCBI taxonomy): Eukaryota > Metazoa > Chordata > Actinopteri > Cypriniformes > Catostomidae > Xyrauchen > Xyrauchen texanus. The sequence goes on from NC_068324.1 coordinate 3,014,226, forward strand.
CATGATTAATTGCGATTAATGTGTTAAATCGACAGCCCTAATTAGAGTATTTTTCTATTGAGAATCACCTTTGAGGATTATGGGAATTGCAAACAAAACTTCAAATTAAAACATCCGGATGCATTACGTTAATGAGAATTTTGGGGGAAATATGCTTCATTGTTGTGAAAATACTGTCGTAGTGCAAACAAATCTTTCACATGAATTTGAATTGGTACGTACCTTCTAAAAGTGTCAAAAACGACGGAGTCATCACAGTTGATGGCGTCACGGTGTCCTGGCGGTAGACACAAGTCTCCGACCTGAACATAATAGCAGGGAATACCGTGCTGCACAACGGTAAGGCTCGGATAAAAGGAAGACCACCCTAAAAAACACATACATTCAGACGCTCTTGTTTTTTAACATATATTATGCATATATTTTTGTTCATACAACCATATAAAAAGAAGGCTGCAGTATTTACCTTTATTTTTTACAAAAAATGGATGGTCCGGACGGCACTCAGCGGTCAGAAGCCCTGCTTCAGGGGAACCGGGGTCAAAGGTTAATTTCAGGACAGAGTGACCGAAAGACACAGTCTCCTCAAAGGCCATGAGCTTTAGACCCTCTGTGCCGAAACTCTGTGAAACAAAACCTATGATTAGATTTGTGCTAAGAAAGTCTTATCGCTACATTATTGCATTAAACTGTGAGCGAGCGCTAAGTAATGTGCACATCGACACCTTAATTGGGTTGGACTGTGTTCCTCCCTCGTCATTAGAATCTTCATCAGAATCCAGCACATCTTCTGCCTCCTGCCACTCCATGTTCACACCTTTGTGGAAGCGTAGACGTGTTCCTGAAAAAACAACAACACGTTATTGTTATCATTTTTTATAGTCACCATTGACTCTTATTGTATGGAACAAAGATGCAATGAGAGTGCATGGGGGGTCATTGAGGCTAATATTCAGAGAAAACATGAGTTCTTAAAGTCTGAGGCAGAGGGTGTGAACAACAAGTTTCTCTGACCAGAGACACGCCTGCTTCCCCCTTTTGTTTTTTATTCATTTATTATTACAAGGACAGTGTATATTAATTAACATTGCTGCCAATATGCCAGAATTAGCCAGAAGGCTATTTTTCGTCTGCAGTCCCAGGACAGATGTTAAAAGTCACCCTAAAAGAGACTAAAATTACATATTTATAAAAAATAAAAAAAAAATAAATAAAATAAAAATAAGTTGTACAATGCATTTAGTAAAAGATCCTATTATGTTAAAAAAAAAAAAAATACAGTCGAATTACAGCAAACCAACAATCACAAAACATCTGACAAAGACATAACATATACATACACACAAGGCAAGAAGACTAGAGAAATGTGTTAATGTTGACAGCTCTGAAATTCAAGTACCGTAACCATTTCTTTAAATGGTTCTTAAATGTACAATAGGTTGTCTACTGCAGCTCTGCATTAGTAACTGCAGAGGGCGCTGTTTCCCACAGTTCTAAACTCCATTGATCAACTGGCTTTATTATCATGTTTCTTGAGACCTCTCATTTACATTTTCTAGCATTTGTTTGTGTTTAGAAACATTTTACCAGTTTAAGTGTGCATTTGCATCTTTACCTTTCAGGAAACAGTGCCAGGCAGTAGAGGGCCAGGAATGAGACCATCCCAGATCATCATCATCGGACAGAGAGGACATACAGAAAATTCCCGATTCCGACTCACTGCTGGCCTGTAACATATTATTTTGCTTAATGAATCCTATTTTTAGGAGCATTATGATTTTTTGCATTGTGACCTTTTATATGTATTTTTATAATGTTTTAGGTTCGATACAAGTTGAGCTCAACCTGCAGCATTTGTGCCATAAAAAGAGAAAAGGACAAAAGCACAGTTATAGTGAGGCAATTGCAGTGGAAGTTGCATTAAAATATACACCGTTTAAAAAGCATAGCCACAAGACGTAAACATTATACATATAAACATGATTGCAGTGCGATAAAATGAACTGCTTCCCTTATCTGTGTCGAGTTATATCCAATATCAGGTTTATAGGGGTTCGTTGTCATGACAACAAAGTTGTAATTGCGCATTTAATTTTACACGAATACATTTAGCAAGTGGTTTTATCAAACTAAAATCATGTTAGCATGTTTATTGTTTACACCTTTGAAACGGTGAGTATTTTAATGTTTATAGACTGGCCCCATTGACTTCCAATGTTCCTTCCTTATTGTGACAACGATTTGTTTGTTTGTTTGAGGAACAAGTCAATTATTTTTAATGCTGTTATTTGAGCTTAACTTGTACTGAACTCGAAAAAAATAATCGTCATGACACGAATATAGGCTTTATTTTCATTATGCTCAAGGCTTCAGCATCCTCAAAATCACTGTTTACACCTTTTGTCAAATCCCAACGTTAGCATTGGCGATTGGAAAGAGCGGTGGTCGTACCCTGGTGCGGCGGCGCTCTCTCATGTGGCTACGGGCGGGGCTGTGGGTGCTTCTGGAAGGCAGAGGGGGTCTTGCGTAGGAATGTAAACTACTACTGCTGGAGAAAATGTGGACTGAAGATCTGCAACAAAGACACACACACATGCACACATCAGTATATCCAGTATAGCACAAGTTACAGTAATTTGCAGTATATATTCTTGCATTTCCTGACCGACTGTGTGGGCCGTTCTGGAACAGGGGGCTTTGGCGACTCGTGGCGATGTTGGCTAACTCTGTCAGCCAGTTTGTATGCGAGACGCTGCTTTCCGTTCTGGAGCTCCACTCATCACCCGGGCCCTCCTCATGTGACACGCCCGGGGCCACCTGGAACACGCCAGGGGTCGATTGATCATCTTGTACCTCCTGCAGCTCGGGTAGGTCATCTGTTCATTAAAAATTAAGAGAGGAAAATAAGCCATCATTGCAAGTATTTGGGTCAATGACATGATGCTCATTTTTTTATTTGTCTGGATTTATTAAGTTATTCAAAAATAATAAAAAAAATGCAATTCACACATTTTCAAAAACAAACTTGCTTTTCTTTCTGGAGCTTAGAGTAAAAAATAATGTGGTGTAACCGTCCGGAGATGGTAAAAAAATTCTAGAAAAAACATTTTTTTTTGGTACAAAATATACCTTATTATTATTTCTTTAAAAAATTTAGTAGTGAAACCAACTTTTCAACCCATAATTATAAATTTGTAACTAGTGACAGACTGATCATTATCATTATCATTATCGCTATTGCCCAATAACTGTATCCACCTGGCCAGGTAACAGAAACTTTAGCTCTCCCTAAAAATATTCTCTATCAGTTGTAATCAGAATATTTAAGTTAAAGGGACAGTCCACCCAAAAATGAAAATACTCATTTATTTACTCACCCTCATGATATCCCAGATGTGTTTGACTTTCTTTCATCTACTGAACACACATGATTTTTAGAAGAATATTTCAGCTCTGTAGGTCCATACAAACCAACACTTAGAAGCTTCAAAAAGCACATAAATGCAGCATAAATGTAATCCATAAGACTCCAGTGGTTTAATCCATGTCTTCATAAGCGATATGATAGATGTGGGTGAGAAACAGATCAATATTTAAGTCCTTTTTTACTATAAATCTCTACCATTGACCAGCCCCAACCAGCAGGTGGCTGTATGTGAAAGTCACTTCTTCATTTCAAAGTGAAAATGTAGAAAATGTAGATTATATTGCTTCTGAAGACACTGATTTAACCACTGGAGTCATATGGACTTTTATGCTACCTTTATGTGCTTTTTGGACCATCTTAGCAGAACTAAGTCACCATTCACTTGCATTGTATGGACCTACAGAGCTGAGATATTCTTCTAAAAATCTTCATTTGTGTTCTGCAGAACAAAGAAAGTCACACATCTGGGATGGCATGAGGGTGAGTAAATGATGAGAGAATTTATGGGTGTACTGTCCCTTTAATTAAGTCACCAACGAGGTTGATTACAAATGTAAAAAAAAGTCTTACCAGACATTTTTATAAAATAAATACTTGCTGTTTGACTGTCACATATATCGCCTATATTTCTATGATCTATATAATCATTTGAATTCTATAAATGCACAAAATTGGTGCACTTGGGCACATTTAGACATTTTTTTGACTTGGATAGAAGAAGAAAAATCATGTTCTTTCAGGCCAGTTTTTCAATATGATTTGATTTTCAACATTTTCCTTCTTTTTTTAATTCAATGAAACAGAACAAGACCTTTATGGTCTTCTGACATTTGCAGCAAATGGTTTTGATTATGCAACGGTTGTGAAATGGTGTAATTACCGTACTCCATGTGGCTTTCGTTAGAAGGGTATCCAGGTGAGGAGGACAGGTGCTCGTTGCACTCAAGCAGGTCGAAGGCCTCGTCCTTACCTGAGCTCTGTGCCTGGACTTCCTGAACTCTCTGAGGGACTGACTGTGATTTCACTTCCCACACCATATTATGACATGTCAGCTGGCCAGGCTGCAAATGCACAAGAACCCGTTTAAGTGAAAGTGAAATGGGGTTGTAGGTCCTAATCCAGCTAACTCTTACAGGCTCCTACTTGCGTTTGCGGGTTTTGTGTGTTTGGCTAGGTTTATAGTGTTATTAGGTTATTAGCTAGGTTTACAATTATCAGTGGTGATAATGATAAAAGTTTGGACACACCTACAGTGCTTATTCTTTATTATTAGGACTGGATTAAAAATACAGATGCATCGCAATCTTCATTTGAATGATATTGATTTTTAAAATCCCATTACACTATGTGCAACCCTCTCCTACAATGAGAGGACCTCACCATTGATTGTGTAGTATATTGGTGAAGATAGTAAATAGTGTTGATAGTAAACGTTTGGTTTGACCCGTTCTGTGTAATAATGTGTCTCTAAAGACGCGATCCACGCAATCCATTTGTCTTTTAATTCTCTTTTTGTTCTTTACAGGCAGCTTTCGATCAAACAAACAAAAAACAGACTTTTGATTCTAATCACACATAGCATTGATGAAGCCATTAGAATCCTTTCTCATTAATATGCGCTCATTTACAGAACTGCCAATTTTCTTAAAGAGACAGTACCAGGTTTTAGCACATATGCAACAAATCAATGGAAATACCTGTAAAAAATTATGCATGTAATAATTAACAATGTAACAAAATATAGTGGATTATATAAAATATTATATTTATTGATGGAATACAAGTATTGGTTTGTTTTTAAAAAAGCTTAAATGTGACCAAAATGAAAAACGAATGTAATGATATTAGTGAAATTTATATTTTTGCAATGTACCTAGTTAGAAGCTCCCCTGTATACAGTAATTAACAGCATTATCTGGGAGAGAGTTTCTTTCATATGCAAGCAAATGTGGACATTATAACTGTAATATACCCACATGAATCGGTTTTGAATTGAGCGTGTGAATCTGAATCGAATTGGGAAATCTGTATTAATAACTGGCCCTATTTATTATTACAATTTTCCAAATATTAGAACGGTAAAATCATCAAAACTATAAAATAACATGGAAATATGGGAATTGTAATGTGACCAAAAATGATAAACAATCATATGTTTGAGCTTAACATATAAAAATGTTAGTTTTGTACAGAAATGCATACTAGATTCATCAACAAAAACCTTTAAAGCATTTAAGTATAAGCCACAAGATAAAAAGGTCCCAAGTCCAAACTTTTGAATGGAAGAATATATATTTCTATAGTTGAATAAAATGATGCATCTATATACATATTGTAGTTTGTATATAAAGGAATGAATGAATTAATTAATGAATATGTGACATCAGCAGTACACACTGGAATAACACAATCTGTTCTGCTGGGTGTTGTGCAACATGTCCTTGGCAGCTGTTATATCACATTTAGCACTCCTATAAATAAAAATAAATATGAAGAATAACTGTACGCTTTTATTCTGCCGATTAATCGCGCGTTTTGTTTTGCGAACTTTGCGGTTTTGTTCAACGCGTCACGTGACTCGCATTGCACTCAATGCTTGTTTACAAACTTTTGGGGACTTCGCGCATGCGCAGCCCAGCTCATTCATTCATAACTGCGTAACAACAGGAGGTCAATAACAGCGTTAGATTTCGCCAGAAAATTCACAATAACTATCGATAATTACACCTGACAGTCTATTCGATCATCTTGATCGACGATGAAACCGACTATATGAGTGAAAAGCTTTATTTAAAGGCTCATTTGCTGGCTCGACCCTTTCTGTTTTAAACACAGGAAGAAAAATCTGCTGTTTTCGATCTGTTTTTGATAAGATGTGATATTTAATCGCGTATAATGTCTTTGTTAAAACCCTCAATGGAGCAATACCCTCAATACATACAGACTAACAATAAAATTAAGCTCTTTGTTTGAAAAACATGCCAAAAACTAACCAACATCGGTGAGATTCAATAAAATAAAATCATACACACACTATCCAACTCTCATATATTTGATAGACGTCAAAATAATGAAAATAAGCACTTGAAATGAACTCAATGGTGGTCCGTGCGATCTGTAAACAAAAGAATGTCAACAAGTTTAGACATGGCACATTACCCCATTGTAATGAATGGAGATCCTTTTTCTATGAGGTTTTAATAGAAAAGCGCTGGTTGTGTATAAATTGCTGTCGCTATGGTGAGATTGACAATTACTAAACCACAAATAGAACAACAAACGTCACAGAGCAACACATTTTTTTAGTTTTCAATCGAAACAATGGATGACAACATTTTTGCTCCCCGCGGATGCATTCATCGCGGTCTGAAATTGTCACGCAAAATAAAGTTAATTGACGATACGTTTCGTTTCTTTGTTATATTACAGCAACTTTTTTACTTACCAAACCTGACGCCTTTACCGAGTATCTCTGGCATTCTCCGAGAAGGCTGGACTGATTACTTTTAGATCTGGCCTACCATTGGTGGAGACTCACGTCAGTATTGCGGACTCGAAGCGGGATTGGCTAGTTGCTTGGACACGGGTGGATATGGTTGGGTTTGTTATTGTGTTTATGATTGGTCAGTTGTGCATGCCTGTTATATCAGCCGTGAATTTGATTGGTTGTGACAGCATTTTCTTTGTGAAAGACCCTCCCTCTTTGTTCAACAGAGGTGTTTGATATCTATTGTCTCATTGTAAACAAACCTAAAATTATATTCGTTTCTGCATTTGTGTAATATCGCAGCTCACCTGAAGTGAAATGGCTTTTGGGTGTTAGCGTATATACAGGTTAAGGACCAATATATGTCTAATAGATCATATTGGCGTAATGGAAATTCACATTTATTAGAAGTTTAAGGTTTGGATGCCATTTCTATGAAAATGTTGCTCAGAATGGCATATAAGGTCATAACCAAAACCTTGGTTATGACCATTTGTTTAGAAAGTATCCAAAACAAATGACTAACTACTTCTCTAAAACGACAGAAAAATGAATCACATTAATGATTACTTTACTTTTAAATATACTTTCCAAAACACATTTTTTTGCTAAACAATTTCAAAATAATGTCTACCATATATTTTCTCCTTGTTATCAGCTGTCCAGAAACATAAACAGATGTACATATGAACATACTAATTTATATTTTAATTTGATCATATGTAAATAATATATTTTTAGAAATATTTGTAACCCAATTATACTTAAAAATAATTACCTTCATTAAAAGTCAGTAACTTTAATCTAATTACAAGATTACATTTAAATGTAACGTGTCACACTACTTTCAGTGCCTAAAAGTAACTAGATTACATTGTAATCAGATTACGCCCAACACTGGTCATAATAACATGCATGCTTTTTGTAAAGATGTTCTTATTAAGCAAAAATAAATCATTTATTACGTCATAAGTTATAAAGATATTTAAATACAAAATTGTTCTTTATTTGAATGGAAAGTCAAATATAACATACACTGACAGTATAATACTGGGCTCTCTTGCACCAAGAGACTGTAGACCTTTGATTCATTTTTCAGGATTTAAAAAGCATTAATAGCGACTTAAAGATCTTAATTAGGCGGCAGAAATTCACACAAAATTGAGCACTGGAAATGATAAGTGTGGTGTAATGTTGCATCGACACAGATACAGAAGATGGGCTCACTACAGGTCAGCTGCCAAGCAACGAACCTGTTGGGATCTATCTAAATGGGAAGAGTTGATGAAGTCATTTATATTAGAGGTAGAGAGTAATGAATAGTCTTCAGTAATGTTTTAGGAAAAAATGGAAATTACTAGTAAATGCAAGTGACTTGCTGTTGAAGCAAGAAACATCCAATCAACAAGGAGGACATACTTCTCAGACAATAACAGCGAGAGATAAATACATTGTCCAATAATCTCAGAAATAAAGAATTAAGTGGAATAAAAACAAAAAGGTAGAAAGACACTAAATTAAGATGAAGCAGACGTTTCTAGAAAACATATGTGAACATATTGTTTGTGCATGTCAAATATTTCTTAATTCAGTGTGAAATACTTCAGTTACACACAAACACAACCTCAATTTTGACAGATGCATCAATCAATGAGGATGTTAACAAAGTATATAAATGTGCTACACCATTCAAAAAAGTTAATACTCAATGTCTATGTTGTCTATATTCATAAGTAACAGTAAGAGCTTTTAAGACTGTGCAAAAACAAGGAATCGAAAACATTTAGAGCTGTGCATCCATAAATCAGGATTTTCATTTCACTGGCATCAAAGTGCAATAATATTCAAACTGCATTTCCATGTCTTTCATATATTTGATCCTGTGCATGTATATGTTCTTTTCTCATACCGTATTCCCAAGCAATTTGTTTTTCCGTGATTGGAAAGTATACTAACTTGTGACGTTTTCATCAAACTTGAGCATTAAAGTCAACGTGAAACACTGTTCGCGACCCATTTTACTTTCTATAATCTGACGCATTTCAGAGTGAAACCAGGTATTCAATGAGGAAAATATGTAGGGCGTGGCTTGATTTCGGGGAATTTGATTGGATCGTAAAAAGTGGGTTAGACTTAATAAATAATGATAATGATGAATCGTGCATGAAAGACAAGAAACGTTTATTAAGAAAGTAAACGGGTACAATTTTTACTTCAGTTTGACTTGGGGGAATGGTTCTAATTAGGTAAATGTAATTGTTTACGTTGTATTAGTTGTGATAGAAATGCAAATTATGAAGCAAGTGTCTAGCTCTTCCAAACTGCAGGTGCTAAATTAATTAATTCTTTGTTCGTCAAAAATGGTAGACATACGTTAAATTAATTGCATGTGACACTGAAAACACTGAAGACTGTGGAAATGCAGATAAGAACTCAAAAGTATATCTTTAAGAGGAAAATAACATTACTGTGTAGGAGCTGTATATGGCAATGAAACAATCTGGCAAATTGTATGTGTACATCACTTTAAAAGATGCAGTCATTGCCTCCTTAACATGTTAATGAAACATTAACCATGTAACCATTTTGTACTAAATTTCAAATATGTCCCCAAATTGATTAACCCGTGGAAAAAAAAACCCCTCACATATCCCAGATGCAAACGTTCATACATTTGGCTATTCACATCTAAAAATCATCATCTTTGACAAACCCCAGAGTTTCTTATCTGTGAATGCAAAAAAATAACTTCAAGCTTATGACCCATGTTAGCGCGATTTCTTCACCACAGGCCGCTACTTACCATTTTCTCATCATTTCATGTTTCATTTTTAGTTTGCGATGTTAAATGATGAACTGATTTCATGCATTCGGCTCCTCTATTGCCATTTGATTCCCGAAGAGTGTGATCAGCTGCTCTTCGTAATTCGCAATGTTCCGTTTCATGATGTCCATGCAGGGGCCTAATAACCTCTCAAACGCCTGCACGTCCATTACTGTAAAACACAACACAGTGACCGTAAAAGCCAAAACATATTCTGCGCAAGTGCTTGAGCTCAGATGTGACCATTTGGCCGCTGCATTGCCAATGCGCATTCCGTACATTCTTGTTTTACCATTTTGGGAACAAACTTCAGTACTCAAGGGGCGATAGAGTTACCTTCAAATGTCTGTGCTGTTAAACTGGATGTGTTATTCTGGTGTAGGATATTTGCGACTTTGTGGCAGGGTATATTTACAACTGTCACATTCATCACCTGGAGTGGTGGTGGCGTAGTGGGCTCAAGCACATAACTGTTAATCAGAAGGTTGCTGGTTCGATCCCAACAGCCACCACCATTGTGTCCTTGAGTAAGGCACTTATCTCCAGGTTGCTCCGGGGGGATTGTCCCTGTAATAAGTGCACTGTAAGTCGCTTTGGATAAAAGCATCTGCCAAATGCATAAATGTAAACGTAAATCACCAATAATATGTAAGAATTGTATAATGGCACGCTAAATGTAATGGGCAGATATAAATATACCCGCATTTATCACCAATAATATGTCAGAATTTTGGTAGTATGAATACTTACGGTGTGGATTAAACTGCCCACGTATCTTCACCAGTAATATGTTGGATTTTATATGTAAATAATTAGTTTAGGAATCTTGGCCGTGTTCGACCACCATTGTATGAAGGATAAATGACAAATTATCAGATTAGAAATAAAGAATAAAAATTCTCTCCCATTAAATATGTAATACAACAGGCTTGTTGTATCTGCTCACACTTTATATATGAGGAACTTGGCTCAAAAAGGGAATTATGATTAATTTGGGGAATATTGAAAGAATTAAAGAGTAAATCTGATCACTCGGCCATGCTGAGTTGATATGAAGCATCTGTTAACTCTTTAGAGAAATACTATTCTCATGGCCATTGAAAATAATATCACAAATATGTTGAAATTTTGTTCGAGCATGGAGTGCAGATCTTAAGAATCAACTGATGAGAGTATTTTATCAAAATATACCACAGTCAAATCCTCTTTGAATACAAACAAGACGTTATTGCTAATCTAAAACATCAAACTAAACTAACACACACAGACAAACATAAAAACAGGTTGGTGTGCTGTAACAGAAGGTGATTGGAAATGATCTGTAACAGAGAAAACTGAACTTTAAACACTGTTCTATAAACCATGCCATCGATACTAAATTTAGTATACCTCAATTTGCAATCGTGTTGCCCCCTTGAGTACTGAGGTTTGTTACTGCTACAATAACACAAGTATGCAAGGTAAGCATGTACAACCAGGTTGTATGTTGGTGAAGCTTGCGTCTGCGTACTTGCGTAGCAAATATTTCTGGCCTTATTTCACCTAAATTGCATTGATGGAAACGCAGCATTACCTAAGCATTTGACGTTGTCCACAGCATATGCAGATGCCGCTCGTGGTTTGTTGGTGACGAGAGCCAACTCTCCAAAATACTGCCCCCTAGAGCATGTGGCGATTTCCACTTCATCGTCTTCAGAATCATTTTTTGACTAAAGAGAGGTAAGGAGACCGGATCATCATGAAAGTGCATACAAATTTAATGGGTGTGGCTAGGACTGAAAGATTTAAAGGCATCGTTATTATTTACTACCCTCAAGTTGTTCCAAACACGTATGACTTAATTACTTCCATGGAGTATGGCCTGTTGGAGACTGACAGCCTTGGTCACATTTCACTTTCATCGTGTGGAAAAAAAGATGCAATGAAATTGAATGGTGACTGAGGCTGTTATCCTGTCTAACATTTCGGACTAGCAGGTTTGGAACAGCAAGAGGGGGTTTTGGGTGAACTTTTGTTTGACTTAACAGCCCTGAATTGTTGCAAAAAGTCTACTTTATTAAACTCACTTTGCTCCTCTTCATAGCAATCTTGACGTATCCTGACTCTACGATGTAGAAGCAATCAGCCAAATCACCCTGTGAACACAGGTTAGGTAATCATAGTTATTTAATTGGACTCATTATTTAATTGGACTGCCAAGAGAAAACATTTTTACACAAAATTTGATTAAAAAATGCACATTTTAATGCAAAGCGGTTCAAACTAACCTGAGCGATGATCTGTTCCCCACTGTTGTATGATTTGGTTGACAAAACATCAGCAACTTTCATCCTCTCTGAAACCTGTGACAAAATAGACACGAAAACGGCAAACTCTGACAAACTTGTATATTAAAATATTTTGTGTAGGGTATTGTCGGAAATTAAATGAATCGAGTCTTAACTTGTACAACAAACCTTAGATCATAAACATGATATAAGTCATGTCAAGGGACGAGGCAATAAACTACCACAAAATAAAGCAATAAAATGAACATACAACACATTTGTGAGTTCAAACCTCTAGTGACGTGAGCAGCGGAAGGGTCCCGATAAAAGCCTCGTACATTTTTCTTTTCTTTGCGTTGTTTTTTACGATGATCCTTCTGAACGTCAGTCGATCCTAATATTAGAAACATTTAAACAAAAACAAAAAAAGGGGGTTGTGATGTATGAGTGGGTTTACTAAGCTACACTGATCAGCCACAACATTAAAACCACTGACAGGTGAAGTGAATAACATTTATTATCTTGTTACAATGGCACCTGTCAAGCGGTGGGATATATTAGGAACAATTGAACAGTCCGTTCTTGTCCGTTCATGTGTTGGAAGCAGTAAAAATGGGCAAGCGGAAGGATCTGAGTGACTTTTGAAATGGGCCAAATTGTGATGGCTAAATGACCGGGTCAGAGCATCTCCAAAATGGCAGGTCTTGTGGGGCATTCCTGGTATGCAGTGGTTAGTACCTACCAAACGTGGTCCAAGGAAGGACAACCGGTGAACCGACGACAGGGTCATGGATGCCCAAAGCTTATTGATGGCACGTGCGGAGCGAAGGCTAGCCGACAGAAGAGCTACTGTAGCACAAATTGCTGCAATACTTAATGCTGGCCATGATAGAAAGGTGTCAGGACACTAGTGCATCACTGCGCATGGGGCTGCGTGGCCACAGACTGGTCAGAGTGCTCATGCTGACCCCTGTCCACCACTGAAAGTGCCTACAATGGGCACGTGAGTGTCAGAACTGGACCATGGATCAATGAAAGAAGGTGTCCTGGTCTGATGAATCACGTTTTATTTTAGATCATGTGGACGGCCGGGTGCATGTGTGTCATTTACCTGGGGAAGAGATGGCAGCAGGATGCAACATGGGAAGAAGGCAGGCCGGCAGAGACAGTGTGATGCTCTGGGCAACGTTCTGCTGGGAAACCTCCAGTCCTGGCATTCATGTGGATGTTACTTTGACACGTACCACCTACCTACAGATTGTTGTAGACCACGTACACCCCTTCGTGTGAACGGTATTCCATGATATTGCTTTACGTATTTAGCTTTGTTAACTTAGTTCAAGTTCACCTGTTTGTTCGCTTCATTGTCTGGGCAGATGTAAGTTGTAATATTACATTCATGTTGTGGATAAAGCTGATTAATGTCACACATACTGTATATAAAATGTGTTTGAATGAGGTAAATAACCAGTTAGTAAAGTTCATTGTACAGGTGTTGTACACACTTTCAGCTCACACAGCTCATGCATGAAATCCACCAGTGCACACTTCAAAGTTAGCTAACTTCACTTACTAGGCACCACAAGGCTCCAGATGAGGTAGCAATGATGGTGGCCGCCCTTGGGGTGTTGTACATGAGGGCGAGCTCTCCAAAACTCCCACGGTCATCATAAGATCCCACGGTCCGTGTGGTGCTGTCGGCCTTCAACAGAATCTCAAATGTTCCTCTACACGAAAAAACACAAGGAGATTTTGATGCTTGAAGTTTCAAACACCAGTATTCTGATGTAGAGACCGGCGCAGCGCTCTCCTCACCTCTCAATGACGTAAAAGTTGTCGCCATCGTCGTCTTGATCAATAATGTGCTCCCCCGTCACCACTATCTTCTCAAACATGGCATCCAACACTTGGGACATCTGTTCCTGTGGGATTGGAGAAAACTTCCCGGTGAAATGAACACTAGAGGTGCTACAACAACAACGACTTTTATTCACTTTCACACAAATCACGAGTAAAACTTAAGATTATCAGATTATTTTTGGCTCTGTTGCTTACACAATGCTATCTTATGACATGTAAACACTTTTACTTCAGTGCATGACTTATTTTAACATTTGCATTACATAACCAACTACATTACAAGCTTGTTCAAGTGTGATTAAATTGCGCAGTAGCTCAACTGATAGAGCGTTGCAGTCGCGATGCAAAGGGTTGGAGTCCCGAAGAGCATGCAGAAGCAAGTCCATACATGAGCCAAAAATGCTATAGAAACACCACAAAATTACGTGGTTGTGTTTTTCATCTCACATTTGCTTTTTCTGACACTATCGGTTAGGTTTAGGGTAGGGAGGTTGGTTTTGATTATTTAAAACTCTATATAGCATTAACCATAAAAACCTCATCTGTTTAGGAGAACATTTAGTGTCACACAGTGGACATTTCACCTCAAACCTGCAGTGATACGTGTAAGGAACCATGTAATGTCATTTTGCTAAATTGTCAACAAAGTCACATAATTTGTATGTGATTTGTGTACCATGGTAGATATGAGGGTAAATAAATGATGACAGAATTTAAATTTGTTCGGACGAACTATTCCTTTAATATTTTCTCACACGCTGTCACCACTCTCACTGACATTATAAATGCAGTTTTTCCCAATTGTTTACACGCTAAAATTGGAACCCTTGGAAAGCAACACAAATCACAATGCCAAGCTCGACTGTATTCAATTGGCAACACCCTCTTCTCACAGGTGTAAACACAAGTTGCTGAATTGTTCACTTAGTAATCAGAGCTTTAGCACTATAAAATACCACAGATGAGCTCTCCAGTTTTGGAGGGAAATGGAAGTCAATGGTGAAGCAAGACTAGACTAGAAGTGCAGGAGTAAGAGGAAGAAGAGGAGGACCAGGATGAGGAAGGACAGTTGTCTCAGATGAGATCAGGACCACATTGGTTGACCATGTGCTCAACCGTGGATTGAGTATGACCACATTGGTTGACCGTGTGCTCAACCGTGGATTGAGTATGACCACATTGGTTGACCGTGTGCTCAACCGTGGATTGAGTATGAGGGAGTCTGGGCAGAGAGTTCAGCCCAACCTGAGCCGCTACACGGTAGCATCTATCATCCGTACATTCAGAAATGAGAACCGGTATGTTACCTACCATCTACATCTACATCTACACTATGCTCTTTATGTATGTATGTATGTATGCATGTATAGTACAGCACTATGAATAAGTAAGTACTATACTGTGAATTTACTGTCATATCAGCACTGTATAGACACATTTCAGTACTGTATTCCTGTGTATTGTGCCTCACCATATTGACTGCTCTGGGTCAATTTCACATTTTGTCTTGTTGTCTGTTTCAGAGAGACTTGGAGCTGGATGCCGCTGCAATTCAGCATGTTTATATTTACATTGATGAGGCTTCAACCTAGCTAAAAGAAGGGGACGGGGACGTTACGTTATTGACAATCATGCCATTGTGAATGTCCCTGGAGAGCGTGGAGGGGATACCACCATGTGCGCAGCCGTTAGCCAGCAAGGCATCCTCCATCACCATGCCAACCTGGGTCCCTGCAACCCCACCCTTCTCGTCACATTCCTGGACTCACTACATGGCATCCTCATTCCTGCCGAGCCAACGGGTGGACCAGAGCAGCCCAGGTATTTTGTCATCTGGGACAACGTGAGTTTTTCTCTCTGCTCTGATCCACAACCGGTTCATCGACCACCTACAATTTATTGTTTCTAAACCCAATTGAGGTTTTTTTCGGCATGGCGATGGAAGGTGTGTGACCGCCATCCCCTTGCACGCATGCCTCTTCTACAGGCAATGGAGGAGACATGTGGTGAAGATGATATGGGGGCTTTTGGCGGCTGGATCTGTCACTCCAGAAGATTCTTTCCCTGCTGTTAAACCAAGGAGAACATAGCTTGTGATGTAGATGAGGTGCTGTGGCCACACCAAAATAGGAGGCAGGATGCAGCCTAATATCTTTTTCTTTCGGGCTAATCAGCCGAGGAGAGGGTTAAAGATGAGCCACATGCAGCTGCCGTGTGTGTTTATGTTTGTGGCTTTTTGTTTAAGTTTCATTAAATATCACTTTGATGGTTCGTCCGGTTCCCGCCTCCTCCTTTCCTATTTCAACCTTAGCAAATTAACTAACCATCATTTACTCACCCTCATGTCATTCCAGATGTGCATGACTTTCTTTCTTCTGCTGAACCCAAATGAAGATTTTTAGAAGAATATTTCAGCTCTCAATACAATTCAAGTGAATGGTGACCAGAACGGACATAAAGGAAACATATAACTAATCCGTATGACTTCAGTGGTTTAATCCATGTCTTCTGAAGAAATATGATTAGTGTGAATGAGAAAAAGATAAATATTTAAGCCCTTTATTACGGAATCTACACTTTCACTTACACATTCAGCCACCTACTGGTCAAAGGTGGAGATTTATTGTAAAAAGGACTTAAATATTGATCGATGTTTCTCAGCCTCACCTATCATATCGCTTCAGAAGACATGGATTAAACCACTGGAATCGTATTGATTACTTTTATGCTGCCTTTTATGTCCTTTTTGCACCTTTTGAGTTCTGGTCACCATTCACTTGCATTGTATGGACCTACAGAGCTGAGATATTCTTCTAAAAATCTTCATTTGTGTTCTGCAGAAGAAAGAAAGTCATACACATCTGGGATGGCATGAGTGTGAGTAAATGGTGAGAGAATTTAAATTTTTGGGTGCACTGTCCCTTTAACACTTTTGGGAAATTCAGTGGTTGTTTGAGAACAAATAAGCCAAAACGTGGCGTTCAAATGAAGAAAATGGCCTATTATTACCTCATAAAATCATGAGAATGTTCTAAGAACGTTGGCTAACGTTCTCAAAGTTCTGAACAAACGTTCTTGCAGTAACGTTAATTCAACGTTCTTTCAAAGTTTTCTGTTTTAATCATCTTACCTGGTCCAGGTTTTTGAACAGTATGATGTCTTTGCATGCTTCCTGTAGTCTTTGCCTCTGCTCGTCTGTTTTGGGTTCAGTGACCTGAGTGCACAGCAAAACATTGTGCGATACTGAGCCGCTAATCCCACAAAATGTATAAATAAGTAAAAACATTTTCGGTCATTACTACATTTCCAGTGCACAAACAGGATTTTTGACAGTTGTTGGGCAGTACATTCATTGTGTGCTAACTGTTGGACAGTTATTGTCACGTTTTGCGAGGGCACTCACCCTCGGTTCCCTCTCCTCTTCATCCTCATCAGGGTTATACGCCTCTGCACATACTGTCCAGAGAAGAGAGGAATGAATTGGTCAGTTGGAAACGGGATTAGAGTTAGTGTGCGAAAAAGAGACCAACCTGAATTAACATTACAAACAAATCTGAATTATATTAAATGAAATGGGTCATGACATAATACAATAACACAATACAATTTCCCTTGATCTTTTCACATGTAAGAGTTCATTGTAGAATAAAAACAAATGGCAAGTTTCAGAACTCAAAACTTCCTCCTTTCTTTAAAACAATCTGCAAAAATATCTTGTTTGTATTTCCCCTACTTTGATGAAAACATCAGCACATGACTGCCTCTACAGCAAGACACCGACGCCTACTTTTACATCATTGCACCTGTGGCCCCGCCCACTGACGTTCATTCAGAAAGGTGAAGAGGGGAGAACAAGACTGATTGGAGAAATATTCCTGCACATCAAAGGACACTTTCTTGTGCCCATCTGGGATATGTTTTAACGTTTATCTACAGAAACATGCAATAGACGTACTGCTTTGACCGTCATCATGCATCTCGTGCCACTTTAAAAATCACCCATATGCACTCTTTTTAATTGTTGGTCTATGTAAACATGAACCAAATGGACATCTTTGATACTCATGCATTTCCAGTGATGTGCGCTACGTTTTAAGAGCAGTACAAGCTCAGCTTTTAAAATGCGTCTGTTCTGTGACTCCAGCCAGGTCTCCTAAGCAACCAAATTGGCCCGGTTGCTAGGGAGGGTAGAGTCACATGGGGTAACCTCCTTGTGGTCGCTATAAGGTGTTCTCGGTGGGGCACGTGGTGAGTTGTTCGTGGATTCCGCGGAGAATAGCGTGAAGTCTCCACATGCGCTACGTCTCCGCGGTAACACACTCAACAAGCCATGTGATAAGATGCGCAGATTGACGGTCTCAGACGTGGAGGCAGCTGGGATTCGTCCTCCGGCACCCGGATTGATGCGAGTCATTACGCCATCACGAGGACTTAGAGCGCATTGGGAATTGGACATTTCAAATTGGGGGAGAAAACACGGGAAAATCTAAAAAAATCTGTTCTGCTCCATTCCATTGCTGCTGCTGAAAGAACCGCATCTCGTCCAGACCCTGAAATTTGGTTTTATATTGTTGTAGAGCTGGATCATTCTCTTCCGAATGAGTTTCAAATTTGGCTGAATTTGAGGGGCAGCACAATGTTTGCCAATCTTAAAAGTGCCATTTACATTGAAGTTTAGGAGGCCAAAACTGAACATTACAGACACAGGGCCAGATAGTTTTGTTGCAAAAAACACTTTGTACAAAAAAATTGTTAATGTGATCAAACTGCTGTTCTGCTGTTATGGTAACAGAGAGACATAAGCGTATTAGTTGCTTTCTTCTCCCACATGTCCTCATTATTCCTACTATAAATACCAACACTGAGATGACACGAGCAGCAACTCTACTGTCTAGAATGGATCAATACTCCTCTTACAAACATGCAAGTGTTTAGTTCCAAGGTCAGGAACTCTACAAGAGCAGTCTTGGCAGATCTAGATCTGGCTGAACGCACCTCCAAGGTTCTAGATGTAAATGCTGATCAACATTTCCCAATTTCTGGTGCCTAATTTTACCCATTGAGTTCTTAATTTAGCTCTTAATTTGAGAATTGAGTTTGTTTGAGCCCATACGGTGCATTTAAAGTCAACTTCAAATTTAAATTAACTCTGTTTACTATTTTATTTCGGAAAATGGGTTGTGATTTTTAACATTAACTGATAAACTTTTAAAAACATACCATGAGCTCCAAGGTTGTTCATCGATGCTATATGCTTCTGTTGAAGCCATCAATCCATGTTATTTTTAAAAATAATGTTTAATAGCAGAATTCTTGGTGAAGAACTACATTACCCATGACACTAAGCGAGAAAATCCACCAATCAGAAGATTGTGGCAATCAAAGCACGGCAAAAGTGCTCTGCACCGACGACCCACTCCCATGATGCACTGTCTGTGAATGATGCAATCGATCTTCTGACACTCTTAAACTACTTTATACTTTGCTATAAACTTAAAAAACATGTATATTGTTTCTATACTTATCTACTACTTTAAATCAATACTTTTATATTTTTATTATATGTTTTATTTGATAACGTCATTCGCAATGCTTCACAGGATTGTAGTTCATTCATTAAAAACGTTAAGTACACATTTTTGTACCGTTTTGTCTGATTTTTAAATATGTTTAGCATCAAAGCTAAGTTTGTAGTGTTGTGATTTACCTCGAAGCTGGTTGGTTTATTATTTAATGTACATTTGTACCATTATAATATGTATTATATTACCCTGGAATTACTTTTAAATAACAAGTGACCACCGCTGCGAGTTGAGTTTTCTTAAACAGCTGTGGAGGAAGTGACAGAAAATGTGGCTTATTTCTCTCTTCTGATTGCTGTAATCCACTGCTCTCTATTTTTTCGTCTTTTGGAAAGCTGTGGAAGCATAATAGTAGATTTTTTTCTTTTGCTGTTGGAGCAAACGGATAAGCAGAAATTTTAGGGCATTCCATCCATCCATCCATCCATCCATCCATCCATCCCTCCCAAATGCTGGCACCAAAGCGATTAGCACATTAAAATCCTTCCACTTGTGGTTTCTAATGTTCCATGAAGGTTTGAACTTCACACTTTCTAAAACACTTTTGCATGGCTTCCGGCAAACAAAGCTAATCGTCCATTAGTCAATTAAACTATTAGCTCTCTCAGGTGCTCCATGAGAGCAGTAAAGAAGTAAATTATATGTTAACAAGACAAAAGACCCTCTGACCACAAATTCAGAGTCATTAACTAGAGTTAGATGTTTTATAACTTGTATATCCTCAGCAAACTGGCCTCAATGATTTTCTTTCTTGAGCTCTCTAAATCCTTGAGTGAAGGTTAGCAATAATGGAAAACAACCCAAATCACTATGATTCACAAGAAAAGTGATTTATGGAAGCTGGATCTTGCCCCTGAATAAAAAAAGCAAGAAAATTATTTTTATCTCACAATTATATCTCACAACTTTATTTTTCTTGAAATTGAGATTATATAAAAATTGTGAGTTAATATCTCACAATTGTGACTAAGAATTGCAAGATTATATCGCACTTGTTACTACATATCTCACAATTGTGACTTTATATCAGAATTATGAGTTAATATCTCACAATTGTGACTTTATATCAGAATTATGAGTTAATATCTCACAATTGTGACTTTATATCAGAATTATGAGTTAATATCTCACACTTGTGACTTTATATCAGAATTATGAGTTAATATCTCACACTTGTGACTTTATATCAGAATTATGAGTTAATATCTCACACTTGTGACTTTATATCAGAATTATGAGTTAATATCTCACACTTGTGACTTTATATCAGAATTATGAGTTAATATCTCACACTTGTGACTTTATATCAGAATTATGAGTTAATATCTCACACTTGTGACTTTATATCAGAATTATGAGTTAATATCTCACACTTGTGACTTTATATCAGAATTATGAGTTAATATCTCACACTTGTGACTTTATATCAGAATTATGAGTTAATATCTCACACTTGTGACTTTATATCAGAATTATGAGTTAATATCTCACACTTGTGACTTTATATCAGAATGATGAGTTAATATCTCACACTTGTGACTTTATATCAGAATTATGAGTTAATATCTCACACTTGTGACTATATCAGAATTATGAGTTAATATCTCACACTTGTGACTATATCAGAATTATGAGTTAATATCTCACACTTGTGACTTTATATCAGAATTATGAGTTAATATCTCACACTTGTGACTATATCAGAATTATGAGTTAATATCTCACACTTGTGACTATATCAGAATTATGAGTTAATATCTCACACTTGTGACTTTATATCAGAATTATGAGTTAATATCTCACACTTGTGACTATATTAGAATTATGAGTTAATATCTCACACTTGTGACTTTATATCAGAATTATGAGTTAATATCTCACACTTGTGACTATATCAGAATTATGAGTTAATATCTCACACTTGTGACTTTATATCAGAATTATGAGTTAATATCTCACACTTGTGACTTTATATCAGAATTATGAGTTAATATCTCACACTTGTGACTATATCAGAATTATGAGTTCATATCTCACACTTGTGACTTTATATCAGAATTATGAGTTAATATCTCACACTTGTGACTATATCAGAATTATGAGTTAATATCTCACACTTGTGACTTTATATCAGAATTATGAGTTAATATCTCACACTTGTGACTTTATATCAGAATTATGAGTTAATATCTCACACTTGTGACTATATCAGAATTATGAGTTACTATCTCACAATTGTGACTTTCTTGAAATCGCAACTTTCAAAATTGCGAGTTTATATCGTACTTGTAACTTCATGTCTTGCAACTGTGGCTTTTTATCTTACAATTGTGACTTTCTTGAAATTGCGACATTATCTCACAATTGTGACTTTACATTTCACAATTACATGTTTAAATCACGCAAGAGCAACTTTATTCCACAATGGCCAGTTATAAAGTTGCAACTACGATTGTGAGTTATAAAGTTTAGTTTTTATTCCTTTGCAGGATTCAAAGCACCTTACTGATTTGACGGTGTTTAAAAATGGTGAAAAACTAAAAAATACAGTGACCTGTCAAGGCACCCAAAATATATTGTCCCATTTGTCTTCATACACATTTCAACCTAAAAACTTGATGTTCAAGTAATATAAGGCCATGGACATATGCTTGAACTACCCATGTGCAGGTTGCAGTTCAATCCTCCAAAACGTGTCACAGTCAAAAGAGAATTTGCATCCTTTTGATGATGTTGTTGTTACCAAAGAGGTGATTATGAATATAGATGAAACCGAAATAGTATTTTTACAGTCCTGTTCCTGATACTTCATATATTTTAGAGTCATATTCTCAACCAGAAATTGACAAACTTACCAGAAGCTCTCCGGACAAATCTGTTGATGATTGGAGCTGTAGAGAGAGAAAACAAAATGACAAATAAAAGCCTGTTTAAATTAGTGGTTTACTCATGAAAGATTACATTAATATTGGATATGGATGAATTGTAAATATTAATGGCCCTAGATGGATCATATGAACCCAGGATACAGCTTTCAGCCTGACCAAAATCAAAATCTTTGCTAACCAAAGTCCTTGAGTGCATCATAATTGATGCATCTGTTCAAATGACATGCATCATTCATTGTGGAAATAAAACGCATTTACCTCTGAAAATAATACACTCCCATTCAAAAGGATGCATTCATATGCAAGGGTCTTTATGCAGTATGCACTACACACATGATCACCAATGTGGTCTTTATTCAAATGAAAAACATTATTTATTATAACAGAATCATCCTGACTACATTAGGTTACACCAAATGAACGTAACGTTTAGAGTTAGGCCAGGTAGAAATGGCTCCTTAAGATAACAACTGCACATTTTCATGCCACAGAGCCTCATTGTAGTGACTATACCAGAGCTTATAAACAAAATTCCATTAGAAAAACACCATTTCTATATGCGCATGGAAGTATATAAAAGATTCAGACAATAAAATAGGAAAGTGCATTTTTAATGTATCATTTAAAAGGCCTGCTCTTTGTTCCAGGCCCTTTGCAGTGACATACCCACTCATTTTTGGAGAAAGAAAAAGCATTTAGGGAGATGTGCGCTCATGCATTACAACTGAGCAACCTACATTTGTCTGATTCATATCAATGGTTGCCGTTATGGGACATATTATTGTGCATGCTATGACACGTCTAGCCAATGCAAGATGCTTATATTCTATGGCGATCGAAAAGCACTGATGTAGCGGACGCAGCATCATTTTGTATCCATGGCAATGATGCTTGGATGAATGAAGGTAAAATGCATGCACTAAATGAATTACCTACGAATTCTTCATCATCGTCGTCTTCCTCTCCGTTCTCAGAGTCGATCTGCATGGCCTCCTCGATGAAGTTGACGGCTTTGCCCGTTCGCCCGGCCGAATTGTGCTCATTGCCGAACGCGCCACCGCGGGTCTCGTTCTCCTTGAGCCGGGTGAAGTACTGCAGGGCGAACTCCAGCAGATCCCCGGGCTGATTCCTCAGGACCTCCACGGTAAAGCTCTGCAAAAGCTCCGTCAAGCCCTCTGGGATTTCTATACTCATTCCTGACGATCGGCGCTCCCGTGAAATGTGCGCAAAATTCGGCCCGATCTTGCGCGTGAAAAAGAATTCAAATCAAACGGGTCCGCTCTTTCGCCGCGTCTGCTGAGAATAATAATTACGCGTTAGAGAGAACGCGACGGATTCGCTATTCCACCATCCGCACGTATATTTCCACGCGTGTCCGATCGCGTCCTCTAATTTGCAGGCGTAAAAATGGCAAGAGCTGGCATCTTTTATTCTCCCCCGCTACTGGCTACATGCAAGGCGGGCATGTGATCCGGGAAACCATGGCAACCAGCATCCCGGGATTTGCGCAGGAGGAACGCTGCCGCAGTTCACAGGAGCATCAGCGCGGACGCGACGCGACAAACTAGAACGCTCGCGATATAATTAAGCTGTGCACAATCGGGCACCGAGATGAGGACAGCTCTTACCATGTAAATACCGCATGTGAGTATGACAGAAATGTTCCAAGTTCAGTACAAGTTATATTCAATCGACAATAAATAAATAAATAAATAAATAAAAAACATTTACAATGGAAGTGAATGTGGCCAGTCAAATGTTTATATACACTGTTTCAAATGTAAGCAAAATAAGATTTAAACATTTTACGTTTTAGCAGTGGGGTAGCCAAGGATGGGCTGGGGTGAGCCTGCGCCCACCCGAATTAGACCCAGGCCCACCCAGAACATTAGAGAGTATTCTTTGACTTCATATATATATATTGATACAATTCTGATTTCTGAAAGCTTTTTGAATGCGCCTTTTCTTTGTTGTTAAGAAAAATTTTGTTAAACAAAATTGGGTTAAAAAATTTGGCCCATCCATTTTTATTGGGGCCCACCCAAAAATTAATTCCCGGCTGCGCCCCCTTGCACGTTAGGGCAATAAAATCTGGGATTTACATGTGTTACGGTGTTTACCAAACTTCGGGCTTTATCGGCATTACATTGTCATGACTACAAAGTTGTAATATTGGATATGACTTTACACAAATACGTTTGTAAGCTATTTTGTTACACTAAAATCTTGTTAACACTTCTCATGTCTACGTCTTGTGGCTAAACGTTTGAAACGGTGTGTATTTTAATGTTCATTTGCCCCATTCACTTCCATTATAAGTGCCTTTACGTAACAATTTTTTATAAATAAGGAATGTTTTGAGTGTAACTTGTATCAAACATGGAACATTCCATAGAATTCTTTGATTTATAGACTATTGCATCTCCAATTAACTTGGTGTTATAGCAAATAGAATTTGCTAAATAAAATTAGAATTAAATTTGATATTTAAAAATGGTTGATTCTACTTAATCATTTTAGTTGCATTGATTCAAATTTAGATCATACAATAACACCGCTCAGGGGACACAGATCACTCTAATGGTGACATCACACGAAACAACTATTTGCAACAAAACAACATAAATAATACTACAAAAGAGCTAAAAACCTTTATGAATTCTTAATGATAAAAATTGTAATGCCCCAATGAGTTCCATTTGACCAGGGGTGAATTACAGACCGGGCCAATGGGGCCAGTGCCCAGGGGCCCTTGACTACCAGGGGGCCCTTGACTACCAGGGGGCACTTTACTACCAGGGGGCCCTTGACTACAAGGGGGCCCTTGACTGCCAGGGTATGCCCTTAACTACCAGGGGGCCCTTGACTACCAAGGGATGCCCTTGAATACCAGGTGCCCTTGACTGCCAGGGGATGCCCTTGACTGTCAGGGGATGCCCTTGACTACCAGGAGATGCCCTTGACTGTCAGGGGATGCCCTTGACTGTCAGGGGATGCCCTTGACTACCAGGAGATGCCCTTGACTGCCAGGTGCCCTTGACTGCCAGGGGATGCCCTTGACTGTCAGGGGATGTCCTTGACTACCAGGGGATGTCATTGACTGCCAGGGGGCCCTTGACTGCCAGGGGATGTCATTGACTGCCAGGGGGCCCTTGACTGCCAGGGGATGTCATTGACTGCCAGGGGGCCCTTGACTACCAGGTGCCCTTGACTGCCAGGGGATGCCCTTGACTGTCAGGGGATGCCCTTGACTACCAGGGGGCCCTTTACTGTCAGGGGATGCCCTTGACTGCCAGGGGGCCCTTGACTGCCAGGGGATGTCATTGACTGCCAGGGGGCCCTTGACTGCCAGGGGATGTCATTGACTGCCAGGGTGCCCTTGACTGCCAGGGGATGTCCACTTGACTGCCAGGGGGCCCTTGACTACCAGGTGCCCTTGACTACCAGGTGCCCTTGACTGCCAGGGGATGCCCTTGACTGTCAGGGGATGCCCTTGACTACCAGGGGGCCCTTTACTGTCAGGGGATGCCCTTGACTACCAGGGTCCCCTTTACTGCCAGGGGATGCCCTTGACTACCAGGGTCCCCTTTACTGCCAGGGGATGCCCTTGACTGCCAGGGGATGCCCTTGACTGCCAGGTGCCCTTGACTGCCAGGGGATGCCCTTGACTGTCAGGGGATGCCCTTGACTACCAGGGGGCCCTTTACTGTCAGGGGATGCCCTTGACTACCAGGGTCCCCTTTACTGCCAGGGGATGCCCTTGACTGCCAGGGGATGCCCTTGACTGCCAGGTGCCCTTGACTGCCAGGGGATGCCCTTGACTGTCAGGGGATGCCCTTGACTACCAGGGGGCCCTTTACTGTCAGGGGATGCCCTTGACTACCAGGGTCCCCTTTACTGCCAGGGGTTGCCCTTGACTGCCAGGGGATGCCCTTGACTGTCAGGGGATGCCCTTGGCTTTAAGGCTGCGCAATCTAGTAATAAACTTTTGGGCATGAAACACCCCCCGCAACAACTTTTGGGTGGAGGGGGGCCCTTGGAGATAATTTGCCCTTGGAGATAATTTAAATGATTCAAGCGGATAATGGGTATTCCCCATAGCTTTAATTTTGTAACTCAATCATTTGCATTATTAACACTTAAAAGTCTACAGATTTATAAGATAAATAATTTCAAGGAAAATAGATATTCGAGTTATGAGGTCAAAACTTGACATTTCAAGTGAAGTTTAAGATTAATTGATTTTTCCTTGACAACGTCACTTCACAGTGTATGTTAATACCATTTTATCTTATACCAAGTATCTTGAAATACCATGTAAAATCTTATTGCACAAGGAAAATCTAAAGAGGATGTTTTTCAAAATAACAATTTAGTTAATGGATCAACAAACATCTCTGATGGAATTACACTAAGCGGGTTGCTGGTTAATCCCGTCTTAACATCAATTGTTTGGCATTATGAGCTGATTATGCCAAGGTTATCAAGCTTGAACACAATTTCAATTTTGACAGGTCAGGGTACGAGAGCTTGACCTTATGAAAACAATTGGATTGTGGTTATACAAAGGTACAAGCCCACCTTTAGTCTGTCATAATGTATGCAGCATTATCATAGAAACAAAAGAGTGAGGGGTTCTTTACCTCAGATCAGAGAGAACCAATGGAACTTGTTCTATCACTGGCATTCTAGAACTCACTGAATCTGTGTTTTTGAACTTCTTTACATAAATAGTTTACCCCAAAATTAAAATGCTATCATAATTGCTATCATAAATTGATTTGAAATCACATAGGAGTCAGTTTAATGACAAAATGGGTGTTTTTTGGGGGTGGGTGAACTATTCCTTTAATGGAATACTTCACATGTATGTTATAGAACAGAATAGATTCTTACATTTCAAAAGGAAGGGGGAAAAACATGCATTAAAAGATGGAGAAAGTAGACTATAATGTCAAATTTGTAGATTGCATTATTGTAAATATGTGCTAAATAGATTAAGTAGTCTATTTATTCTATTCTATTCTTCAGGCTTGGCTAAATAAAATGCACACAAGCTGTGACTGCTGTCATGTCATTTGTGACTCTGATGTTATTTTAGATGATGCATAAAACCTGACTCAGCTGCTCTCTTGCTATGAGAGAGACGTGAGACCTTGCCACCTTCACAGCAGCAGTTTTGAGTGCTTAATACGGTTATTTACGGCTGTGACAATCCAATCGCATTCTGTAACCGAACTGACACCTGAAAATGTTCAGGTCTCACAACTGCATTCTCAGCAAACCTGTGCTGTGTGAACAGAACCGTACTGGACAGCTAGTTGTTAGTTATGTCATGTACAGTGAGAGACACACTGCGCTGTACATGCATGTGTCTTGTGCAGGGGCGTGTCCAGGATATTTTGCAAGGGGTGGAAAAGGGGTGGCAAGAGTCGAGTATGTGGTGGCAATTGTGATAAGACATGCCGGTGTTATGGACGTCGCCATCTTTTAGTCACTGTTACTATAGTTACAGCTGTTAGAATACAGATGTGACTTTGTGTGTTCGTTCATACAGACAGTATTCAAACTGCTACTGTACGCTGTTGTATGATCGGGACATTTCAAGACTCATACCTGTAAGTAAATAAGGTTGTCAGTCCCAAACACTGACTGTGTGAACGTAGCCCTTAAAACAGATGACAGCTAAGAATTGTCCAAATGTGACTTGTGCAGCCTTCTGTCCCATTGACCAACATTTCAGGACTGTTATTGACATGTATGCTTTCAAGAAAAGATTTAGCATTAGAGCTCCAGCTATGAACGTGACTGCCATCTGGTGATCACAGGGAGTAGAAACATTCACAAATGTCTTCTAATGTTATTATCATCCCATCAAGGTATATAAAAAAAGAAAAGGCAATTTTGACCTTTTGTATCGCACTGCTGTGACTTATCGCAATTGCGACATTATTTCTCGTACTTATGAGATAAAAACTGGAAATTGTGAGATATAAAGTCAAAAATTATCTTTTTTATTATCATTTTGCAATTTTTCTTTCCTGTAGGTTGAACGTCCCTTGAACTCTCACACTAATTTACATTCATGCATTTGGCAGATGCTTTTATCCAAAGCAACTTACAGTGCACTTATTACAGGGACAATCCCCCCAGAGCAACCTGGAGTTAAGTGCCTTGCTCAAGGACACAATGGTGGTGGCTGTGGGGATCGAACCAGCAACCTTCTGATTACCAGTTATGTGCTTTAGCCCACTACGCCACCACCATAGTAGTCTTCACACTTCATATTTGTTTATTTACGACATGACAATTAAGCTGTGCAGTAAAGGGTAAAATCTTGAAAGTTAGATCCAACACGCAGATCAATGGGCACTACTAGATTCATCTTATTTGGCCAACATAAAGGAGGCTCATCATTTGCTTCTGTAATGTTGATCGTGACCTGTGGAAGGAAATGAGTAAAATATCAACAAGCGAAGAATGAATGTGAATGTAACATTTTGTATAGCGCTTTTATGACACTGTTCAAAGCACTTTACATTGTGAACAGGTGACTCTCCTCCGATGGCAGCCATAGTGCGCCAGTACGCTCACCACACACCAGCTATTGGTGGAGAGGAGAGAATGGAGTGAGGCCATGATTGATAAGGGCAAATGGGGGAACTTGGCCATGAGAGTTACACCCCTACTCTTTACAAGAAGTGCCATGGCATTTTTAACAACCACGGAGAGTCAGGACTTTGTTTAACATCTTATCTGAAAGACGGAAGAAAGATTCACCCAAATGGTGTGGTGGGCTAAAGCACATAACTGGTAATCAGAAGGACATTGGTTCAAGCCCCACAGTCACCACCATTGTGTCCTTGAGCAAGACACTTAACTCCAGGTTGTTCTGGGGGATTGTCCCTGTAATAAGTGAACTGTAAGTCTCTTTGGATAAAAGCGTCTGCCAAATGCATGAATGTAAATGTAAATGATCCATATGACCTGTGTGCTTTTTTCACCAAATCCTGCTTTCTGAACATTTAAACCTGGCACAATCGTCGAATCGATATTTTGCCTCAGTTTACCGTCCCATACAAAAGGCCTTTTTTCTCATATTTTAGTGGCAAAACCTATTTTGACGCTATTCTGCTGCTATATTTGAATGATGTTTGGGCCGAAATGAATACGTCCCGTACGAGATGCCTATTGTTTCGTATTTCATCTGCAAAACACTCTTTGCCACTACATCACTGTTTTGGCAAAAGGAAGACGTCCATATAGTCCATATAAAAGGCCTGTTTTCACCTCATATTTAAGTGGCAAAATTCTGCTATAATATTTGTATGATATTTTTTCTCCAAATGAAGATGACCTATCCAGAATGCATATTGTCCCATATTTAAGAGCCAAACCCCTATTTCGCCACAATATTTGTACACTGTTTTGCCCGAAATAAAGAGGTCTCATATAGGATTGCCCTAACCCTAATTATAATAAGAAGAAGGTTTGATGAACTCTCAAAGTCCAGATTTGGGCAACTGGTCACAATTACCTGTAAGAAGAGAGAAAAAGGACAGGATGGATTGATGTAGAGGTTAAATCAAACTGAGATTTTGTTCATAGTTTTGAACTCCATATTCTGGAAAACTGAACAGTAAATTAAAGAGATCTCCTTTGTGTTTTTTCTTATGT
Source organism: Xyrauchen texanus (assembly GCF_025860055.1). Classification (NCBI taxonomy): domain Eukaryota; kingdom Metazoa; phylum Chordata; class Actinopteri; order Cypriniformes; family Catostomidae; genus Xyrauchen; species Xyrauchen texanus. Next base: position 3,044,238 of record NC_068324.1, read on the forward strand.
TGTGGGGCGGCTGTGACTCAGGTGGCAGATCGGGTAGTCTGCTAATCACAGGGTTGGTGGTTCGAGTCTCGCCCCACATGACTCCACATGTCGAAGTGTCCTTGGGCAAGACACTGAACCACAAGTTGCTCCCAATGGCAGGTTAGCACCTTACATAGCAGATCTGCCGCCATTGTATGAATGTGTGTGTGTGAATGGGTGAATGGGACACCGTGTTCCATTGGGATGATGGTAGTGGTGATGATTCTGCTACAGCGCCTCCCTCCTCCTTCCCGGGATTTGGCACCAGTGTAACACAGTTCAGTGAAAAGGAGGAGACGAGAACAACTCTACACAATATATAATATTTTAAAAACTGAACCAAAAAGACATGTGTTGGACAGCTGTCCGTAACTCTCTCTCTGACACACTGCCGTCTCCGGTCGGTCTAGTCCTTCTCGGGCTTAATCAGCCTTATTAGGGCCTTACTAGTTGGCTGTGGCAGGGCAGAGGGCGGGACCGGGTTGTGATTACGCACACCTCTAAGGTTACCAAAAGGCACCTGGGCGAATTCACCATAGACACAGTGAAGTCATTAGTGGGTATCATTACAATATTAGAGGAAATCCAGCAGCTAAACTTGCACCTTCTCTGAGATCGACCTGGAAGCAAAACACTTCTTTGCCCACCGCACTGTTTTCATTCAGTCATATGTGTCAGGAAGACCCACCAAATGAGACAACAGGGCCATTTTAGAACATTCTGGCGCCCTAGACGAGATCCCTATTGGCGCCCCTGTTCTGGGGGAGTGAGGGGGTGTTTGGGGAGCGTGGCAGCGGCCTCTCTCCTAGGCGACCGCCTAGTTTGCCTATGCCTAGAAACGGCCCTGTGAGAAACAACTACAGTACATCAAGGCTAATGGACAAATAATCCAGCACTAATATCTATTGATCTGGCTCACCGTTGGTTATCCAAATGGCAAGAAGAATGCTTAATGGAAGGAGAACGTCCATGTCGGCTCTATCGCATTGTTTTATCAGTCGGTTTGAGCTGATTCAATGGGATTTGCTTTAAAGATTTGGTTCAAAGACATGTTGCTAAGTATCTGTTGATGGAAACACTCATGCCTTTTATGACCAGTGACTTGGACTGGACGTCATTCAGCAAGTCAGGACAGGCACTAAAAAGCACTAAAAGCATTAGTCTGAACACTACAAGCCGTCATATTGAGGTGCCATTAAGTCGAGTTACATGGCGAAGTTTAATACATAGGATCAGGATAAGTATGAGCTATAGCAAGAGTGATGCTTGACTTAGCATGCAAAGAAACAGATGCGTATAATCGTTTGTGATGATAACACTCAGAAGTATTTAAAATTTACTGTAAAACTGCAGGATGTGGCTAGCTGTGTTATCGTGTTATGGATGCATCTCATGAGTTATCATGCAGCATAAGCAGGAGTGTGTTGTGCAATATCATTAAAAAACTTGATTATCAAGAACAAGATATGAAGAAATGTTCTCTCACTTTCAACTGCTTTCATTTTCAGCAAACTTAACATGTGTACAGTTTTGTATGAACATAAAAAGATTCAACAACTAAGACAAAAACTGAAGTTTCACAGACATGTGACAGAAATGGAATAATGTGTACCTGAACAAAGGGGGCTCAAAATCAAAAGTAACAGTCAGTATCTGGTGTGGCCACCAGCTGTATTAAAGTTTAGTTCACCCAAAAATGAAAATGGTCCCATAATTTACTCACTCAAGTCATCCTAGGTGTATATGACTTTCTTCTTTCAGCCAAACACAATCTGAGTTATATCCGACTGCCGGCGGGTCATCCCCGTCTACCTGGATCAGGGAGGGGACAAGGGGAGGGAAACAATAACAAAAATAAACCACGGTACATACACACCGTAACTGTGATGATACCAACATAAAATATAATATATATAAAATTTAAGAAGAGAGGGAAAGGCAAATGTGGAGCGGCAGCGGAGAGAGAGAGAGAAAAAAAACTAGATTTACTTGGTCCTTGGCCACACCCCCACACTCTAGTGGACGACAACCACGCCTCCCTGAGCAGATCAGAGGTAGTCCTCCGGCCCCTGGCGGACGGAAGGGGTCTCCCCCACCCCTGGCAGCAGTTCTCCCGCTCCAGGCGGATGGCCAGGAGCCCCTCCCCGCTCGTGGTCAGCGGTCTCAGACACCGCCGTGGCTGGTGGGGGTCTCCTCCGCCCCTGGCAGCGGCCCTGACGGCCCCAGGTGGTCGGCTAGGAGCCCCTCCTCCTCTCGCGGTCGGCAGCCGTACCGCCGCTCTCAGGCGGCCGGGCTCCTCCGCCCCCCCCGTTGGATGGCCGTGGCTGCTCCATTGGGGTGGATGGTAGTGGTGATGATTCTGCTACGGCGCCTCCCTCCTCCTTCCCGGGATTTGGCACCAGTGTAACACAGTTCAGTGGAAAGGAGGAGACGAGAACCAGCTTGACAATATAAATAATATTTAAAAAACTGAAGCAAAAAGACATGTGTTGGACAGCTGGCGTAATGTGCAAGTCTCTGGACTGCGACCTCAAAGGTTGGGTGTTTGAATCCCAGAAATTGTGCCTTTGTTGATCTTTGAGCCTTTACCATATAATTCCTGCTTGAATTTAAAACCACTTAACTGGAACAACATTTAAGTATGTCTCTTTTACATTGTCTAGAGTTGATAGGGTAAGGCTTTGGACTTAAACAGCAAATGTTGGGTGTTCGAATCGCACCTCAGCTAGTCTTACAGTTGTGCCTTTGTTGGACTGGAGCTCTTTGCACTTTGCCTATTGAATGCCAGCAGGACTTGACTGCGATCATTGCAATATTTATATTCATTTTTAAAGGTAAAAGTAAAGCATGCTCATTTTTTCTGTTTGCCTGGAATACATTTTGCGTCTGAACCAGTAATGATGATTTCAGCTGTTTTCTTTTCCTACAGGGTTTCCCCTACCGATTTACAGAGATCTATACAAGTAAATGTTGTGAAATGCCTCTTTTTTTTTTCTTTTTTTACTTTGAGAGGACATGATAAGTCTCTCAAACAGTTACAACTCTTACAAAGAGAAAATGGCCGCAATGATGAAGGTCAGCCTTCTGTTGATGCTCCCAATAAACATCAATCTGCTTTCCATACAAGAACCTTTCAATGTGATCGGAACCAAGAGTGGTGTCAAAATTCATATGTGGTGCAATGAACCAGTTGAAATCATCGTTTTCTATAGATTAGTTCAGGATAAGCCTCAGTTTGTGAGAAACTTTACCTCGAGACAGAGCAACATGTATATCAATAATGCAGAATTATGGGTCTACGTTTCAGAAAATCAAGACTATGAGGCTGAATGCTTGAAGAATGGAATAATTGTGGACACAAAATATTTTCACTTGATAGTTTGTACTGAGCAGGATGAAGAAGAAAATGTGTCTTTGCTTCATGGAGATCCAGCAGACATCGCATGTCAGAAGTTCAATTCCAGTCTGGGCGAAACTCTTCAAGTGTTTCAGCATTTATCATCAAGAAAGTGGATAACGCAAAGGATTATGGATACCAATGTGTCCATGGAGATTATTCCGGATATACTGAGGAATAGAATGCAAGTCCTGAATAATGGCTCTTTAATTCGCTTGACGGATACCTCAGCTATCGACAGTGGAGTATACAGCTGTCTGGTTTGGAGTGAGAATAAATGCCAAAACTTCAAGGAGATTTCACTGGACATTAAAAATCAGGACATCTTCTTGGTTCCAGGAGAGAATATCACTGTGCCATGTCTTGTTAAAGGTTCCGAACCAAATGCTACAGTTTTTTGGTTTACTCCAAGGACAATTCTCACACCTGGAATAGAGGCTGAATTTAAAGACGGTTTTGAAATGCTGAATGAAACACAGACCGGGAACTACTCTTTGCTCATTCGTCATGCCATGCCCGATCACGCTGGGACATACACATGTATGACCGTCAGTGAATATTTGAACATGGTCAACATTTTTGTTTGCATCGATCTTAAGATCATCAATATGACATTCTCGTTGGGTGACAGCGCTAATCTAATATGTAGCCCCAATCTGACACAGTCTCTCAGAGTACAGTGGTATTTGGAATACCATCAAGACTCTAAATATCTGCTAGCGGACACTCAAGGTGGGTTTGAAAATGAGGAAATGAAGGGCCGGTTGGATGTATCTGACCCTCAGAATTACATAACCATACGGGAGCTTTCGAAGAGCGATAGCGGTGTGTATTTGTGTAGGGTTTGGGGACGTGACCAAGTCAGGAGCTTGTGTTTCAATCGAAGAGTCAAGTTAACATATGTGGGACCCTATGTGGACACTTTCTACTGCGTGTATGCTTCAGTCATGGGCCTCATATTATTTGGGATGATCAGCGGTGTGGTTTATGTCTCAAGAGTGACCAGGGACAGACGCGCGGCAACAGGAATTTGATTAACTACGACGAGCATAACCGTGTAGATGTACAGTCGGGTTCATTGAAAATTATGGGATTTTTTTCTTCATTTAAACCTAAAAAAATATATATATATATAAAAAATATATATAATTGTTATTTTATATACTTTTTATAAGTATATAATACTTATAATAATATTTTAACAATTATATATGAAATTATTTTTATTTGGGGGCCTTTCTCAGCAAATATTGATACAATAAATCAGCATATCATGGAATTAGTTTATTAAAAATGATGTACATACCAAAACAATAAACAAAGTGTTTGGATTTTCACAAATATGATGTAAAATTAAACTGAATTGCCTTTTAAAGCCACTTTTTGTATTGTCCAATAATTCATGCTAATAAATAATTAATCTGCCACAATAAAGTAATGTATTTAAATGATCTGAATGAAATATATATATGGGGCCAATATCTGGAAATATGAATACATGTCATTAATTACAATTAATTTGATTAATTAATCGTCATATCATGTAATTAATTCAATAAAAGCTTTTAATCGAATAACAGCCCTAAGATATACAGTATGTGTATGCTGGTACATATATACCATAAGTCTGTATATATATTTCAAGTTTTCACTTAATTCTGTGGTAAATTTCATTTTGTATTATTCTTATTTTTATAACAAAATGTTATGTGCATAAATGTACAAATGGGCTTCTGCAATTAATTAACCAATTTTCTCTTTTCTCCTTGTTGAATTAAAACCATATATCAGCATCTGAATAAGAAGGATTTTAGAGCCATTATTATATTTAAATAATTTGATGTTTATTTTCTTTGATGATTTTGTGTGTTTTTATGCTTTGTTAATGATAAACTGTGATTTTATATATATATATATATATATATATATATATATATATATATATATACACTGTAAAAATGTCAGTAATTTTAACAGTAAAATACTGTAAAAATGCTACAGAAATCAAATGTTAATTGATTAACAAATATTAACTGTAAAATATACAGTGAAATGTTTTAATATATTTTAAAAGACAATACAGAAATTTTTACAATAAAATGATGTAAAAATTAAATTATTTAAATGTAAAAAGTAAGATTTTCCTGTATAATTAAGGGTAAAAAGAACAAGAGAGTACATGTACTTTTTTACAGTAAATTATTGTTAAAATTTCAGAGATAAAACAGTAATCGGGCGTTCACAATTCCCTGCGTGACCCATTACATTTCATTATATTTTATGGGACTAGTTATGTTTCATCACATTATATCAGTTACTGGAGTGTTCTGTGTTATATTTGATGTAGTTTAGTTCATGTTTATTGCATTATTTAAATCTCACATGTGTTACCATGACGATGTTTAGTGTTTGTGAGTGACACTGATGTCTCTATATGTTTATCGGTCATTGCTCCTGGAAGAGCCACTATTGATGAACTTCATGTCATCATGTGCCCTTCTGTAATTACTATATGATTAACAAATATCTTATAAAGTAAACAACAGATTTTTACAGTTTCATAAGGCATGTTTAATAATTTTTGTTTACTGTAAATTTAACAGAATTTTTGTTTTTGTTTTTACAGTGCCAGTGTGTAAATTACAACCATTTTAAACTGTAAAATTGACAGGTTGTTCTGTAAAGTGATTTACATTTTGATTTACACTGGACCATGTCTGTCTATGTGTGGCCCTGCGATGGACTGGCGACCTGTCCAGGGTGTCCCCCGCCTTTCGCCCAATGTTAGCTGGGATAGGCTCCAGCCCCCTGCGACCCTGTACACAGGATAAGCGGTTGACGATGGATGGATGGATGGATGGATATTCTGGTAACCACAACTGCCAGAATTTTTTTGTAAAAACAACAGGATTTTTTTTTTACAGTGTATATATATATATATTTACACTGGTGGCCAAAAGTTTGGAATAATCTACAGATTTTGCTGTTTTGGAAGGAAATTGGCACTTTTATTCACAAAGGTGGCATTCAACCGATCACAGAGTATTGTCAGGACATTACTGATGTAAAAAACAGCAACATTATTATTTTTTAAAAAAGTAGTTTTTGATCAAATCTAGACAGCAGCATCACTCCAACACCTTATCCTTGAGTAATCATGATACATTGATCATTTGATACTAGAAAGTCACTTGCCATTATATCAAACACAGCTGAATCTATTTGGTTCATTAAATGAAGCTTAACGTTGTCTTTGTGTTTGTTTTTGAGTTGTCACAGTATGCAATAGTCTGACATGTCTTAAGGTCAATATTATGGCAAAATGGAAAAAATAAAAATAAAGAAACCGCTTTGTCTCGAAACTTGTGAGTCAATCATTGTTTTGAGGAATGAAGGTGATACAATGCTTGAAATTGCAAAAAAAACTGCAGATTTCATCCAAAGGTGTAACTACAGTCTTCAAAGACAAAGCACAACTGTCTCTAACAAGGACAGAAAGAGATGTGGAAGACCAGATGTGCAACTAAACAAGAGGATAAGTACATCAGAGTCTCTAGTTTGAGAAATAGACGCCTCACATGTCCTCCGCTGACAGCTTCATTGAATTCTACCTGCTCAACACCAGTTTCATGTACAACAGTAAAGAGAAGACTCAGGGGTGCAGCATTATGGGAAGAATTGCAAAGAAAAGCCACTTTTGAAACAGAAAACAAAAAGAAAAGTTTAGAGTGGGCAAAGAAACACAGACATTGGACAACAGATAATTGTCTGTCCTCTGGGAAATTATAAGAACATTCTGAATGTGAACATTTATTTTACCGTTTTTTTTTTTTTCAAGTATAACTTGCACGTGAATTGAATGAATGAGTGGACATCTATGTTTTAGTGTAGTGAGGGGAGTTTTCAGACGGTCCCTTACATCTGCGAAACAGAATGTCGAACGTCAAACTTTCCCGCGCTAAATAAGTGAGGCCAACGACATTCTGCTGGATAGTGAATATGGCGCGAAAAGAGTAGGAGAGACGGAAAAGATTAAGAAAGCTGGCAGCAGCTTAATTGTCGCAGAATATTGAACATATGTTCAAAAAGACTGCCAAACAGGGTACGCAATTTGTAAACATTGTAGTAAATATTTTCAGTGCATCAAAAAGCGTGCTCGTTAAGATCGCCAACGTCAAACTAACTTTACCGCGCTCACAGATTTTGCTATGAGTGCATAATGGCAGTTGCATGTAAAGGATGATATTAACGAATCCCCCCCATGGAGCCACATTGAGAGCCCCATATGTCTGGGAATAAATCATGTAGGGCCTTCAAAATGAAGATATAAAAAGAAAAGTTTGTTCTAAACCAGAATCTAAAAGCATGTTTAGATATCTTTATTACCTTTGGAGTTATAGGCACCCCAACTTTGGAAAAACAACACAAATAAGTGTTTTTCCCCATCATTTTGGTGCTGAAGTCAACTGATTTTAGTAATAGACCTCTATCACTGTGTACAAATAACATAATGATGCTGAAACCTTTCTAAGGTTATTGTTTTACCTGTAGTTTTGCTCCAAAAGTGTGAAAATGGTCATTTGACCCCTGTCTACAAAATAATGGATTACTCTGTTAATATTGATCCATGGCATTAAATATTCTGGCCCTAATCATCATTTATGTTTATCTTTCACCAGTAAAAAAAACAGGGAACAGGGTGACGTAGCATGAAGCCCTTTTTCTGTTTTACTCTTATACACAAGAAATCATTATTCACAAAAAAAAATCTTCATCTCCTCAGTAGCTCTGAAATCACTTTTGCATATTCAGACTTGGCTGACGACTGAAATTTCAGTCTGTTCATCATAAAAAGCTACTGTATGGCTTCAAAGCCTTGGAAATCAGAGGATTTGAGACATATGTGCTACTTTTATGGTGCTTTTTGCCCTTTTTGGAGCTGGACAGCTCCTGGTCACTGTATGCTGTCATAGTATGGAAAAGAGCATGTGAACATTCTCTAAAATATCTCCTTTTGTGTTCCATGTAAGAAAGAATGCCATACAGGCTTGGCAAGACATGAAGACATTTTCATTTTGCGGTGAACTGTTCCTTTAAAAGGAGAAGGCGGCCTGAAGACATGTAGAACAGAGGGAACGTAAAGAAAAGGCGGGGGACAGCTTTAAAGAGTGGCTTGAAGGTGCAAAAACATCTGCATGCTCAGCCGGTTAGTGACCGACAAAATACATAGAGACAAAATGATTTAATGTTATGTGGAGCTACACAAAGGGTGGCTATTTTAAAGAAGATATATAAGAGGTAATATAAGATTTTGTGTAATGTTTTTGGCCACTACATTATTCTCATATTTCCATTTGTGTTATATTATATACATATCTAACATAAATATTCCCAGATTAGAACTAAATATTGTTCAATTTTGAAGTCGTCATTTTATCGCTTTCAGGCAACTATAACAATGTGAATTATTCTGCTCCGAGCTTCGTCAACCATATTCCATGGAAGCCCATTCACATTCCTCAGCAAGACCGAACACCCAATAAACATTCGTCACAAAGGGAACGCCAGGACCCCCAATAAGCCAGTTGACCCCTGCCTCAGATACAGTCCTAAAGACTCCATCAGTTTCTCTTGCAAAAGATGGTGACACACTGACATCTACTGGTTTGAGTCCAGCAGTATCATTTTGAAGACCTGTCGCATATGGACACAAATGGAGAATAGATGATGATGACATCACAAAACCATACACTGAAAAGTGAGTTTTTAAATGAATTTGAACTCTCTTGTTTGGTTTATGATATTTGGATGAATGTGTGAAATTGTTTTGTTTTGAATGTTGTGAAATATAGACCATTTTTTTAATCCAAATAAAATATTTAGACATAATTTACAAAACGGAAGTTAAAGTCTTAAAGGTGTATCTAGTATTAATCGAATTAAGAGAATAATGTTGTTCTTAGCGCTAAACAATTGAAGTTCTAGCGTAAATACCATAGAAGAAATTCAAGCCTGAAGTACCACCGGTTTTCAGTAGGGGGCAGTAAGCAAAACTCCAGCTGTATACGCAACATGGAGCTGTATAGAGAACAAACTACACTCAGGCTTGACACTAGAACCTCAAGACTTGTTTTTCTAAGTTTCAAACTTCATTTAACCCGACACATTGACTTAAAAACTCTGTGTTAAAGGAATATTCCGGGTTCAATACAAGTTTAGCTCAATTGATAGCATTTGTGGCATATTGTTGATATCCACAAAAATAATTTCGACTCGTCCCTCCTTTCTCTAAAAAAAGCAAAAATCGAGGTTACAGTAAGAAACTTACAATGGAAGTGAATGGGGCAATTTTTGGAGCTTATAATTTTATAAAAGCACTTGCATTCATTCTCCTGTTAGAACTCATGTATTATTTGAGCTGTAACGTTTCAATTAGGGCTGTCAATCGATTACAAATTTTAATAGAATTAATTACATGGTGTCCTGATTAATTAATCGTGATTAATCGCATATACAAATATTTGCTGAGAAAGCCCGTCATATAACAATAACTCAATATATAATGATTATACATATTTATATCAATATATAATTATACATAGTTATATTTAAATATTAAAAAATTATATATATATATATATAATTATATATAATAGAATACAATGTATTGTTTACTACCATATTATTGATCATAAGTCAATCATTGTAGCGTCTCGGGTGCGTTGTGTCAAAAACAAAATGTTTCGGTCACTGTGTCAAGTTAAATATAGTTTAATACTCAATCTTTAAACACATCTTGAGATCTCTTAGTTCGCATTTGCGCTCCTTCGAGGGTTTTAAACGCAAGAACGTAACACATGTTTGTGTTGTGGGTTGTTTTCTTCACTGTATAAACTGTGTTGCTCACACAGCTGAAGTTTCACTTACTGCCCCCTGGAGTAAACAGGTGGTACTACAAGCATTTCTCTGGAATCTTCCTTATTACGGTCCGTGGGCATTGCGATTAATTGCGTTAATTTTTTTAACACGTTATTTTTGTTAAAATTAATCACACTGAATTAACGTGTTAAATCACCAGCTCTAGTTTAAATTGTAATTTTCAAATTACATCATCATGGCAACAAAGTACTTTACACAGAAAAGGTTAGTAAGTGAAAATCATGTTTACATGCATATTGTTTATGTCTTGTGGCAATACTTTAAAAAAAGTGAGTATTTTAACATTCAAAAATTGGCCCCATTCACTTCCATTGTAAGTGTCTCACTGAAACCCAGATTTGTACTTTTCTTTTTTTTTTTTTTTAAGAAAATGAGGGGCAAGTCAAAATAAATGTTTGTGATAATCAACATTATGCCACAAATGCTGTCAATTGAGCTTCTCTTGTATTGAACCCGGAATATTCCTTTAATGACGCAATGCTCCTGAAGGGTTCATCTGATGTAGGTGTACAATGACGCATCCATATAATAGCCCCGATAATAAATCTTTCTCGGACAGATTGGTGTAGTGGGCTAAAGCACTGAACTGTTAATCAGAAGGTTGCTGGTTCGATCCCCACAGCCACCACCATTGTGTCCTTGAGTAAGGCACTTAACTCCAGGTTACTCCGGGGGGATTGTCCCTGTAATAAGGGCACTGTAAGTCGCTTTGGATAAAAGCGTCTGCCTAATGCATAAATGTAAACGTACTCGTCTGCCACAATAGTGTAATGCATTTTAATTATTTTAATTATTATTTTCTTAATGCATATTAAAATAATTTAAATATAACTATTTATAATTATTTTAGCATTATATATTGAACTATTGTTGAGGTGCTTCCTCATTCTATTTATGTATGTGATTAATTCCTGTAATTAATTGGCATATCATGTCATTAATTCTATAACAAATTGTAATCAATTGGCATCCCTAATTTTAAACAATGCTTTTCATCTTATTTTAATTGATTGTCTACATGGAAAATTCTTTTGTCACACTGCAAAAAAATTTTGGAAATGTACAAAATAATAATAATAAATATAGAGTAGATACATTTATTAAAGGAATATTTTGGGTTTGTTACAAGTTAAGCTCAATTGACCACATTTGTGGAATAATGTAAATTACCACAAAAATATATTTTGACTTATTCCTTACAAGCACTTACAATGGAAGTGAATGGGGCCAATCCTTAAACGTTAAAATACTTTACTCACATTAACAATATGCGTTTTAACATTATTTTAGTTTGATAAAATCACGTACAAACCTTATCTGTGTAAAGTTATATAATATTTTCATGTTTATAAACTGGCTCCATTGACTTCCATTGTAAGTGCCTTCTTGTAACGTCCATTTTTGCTTTTATTTATTTATTTTTCTCCCAATTTGGAATGCCCAATTCCCACTATTTACTAGGTCCTCATGGTGGCGAGGTTACTCTCCTCAATCCGGGTGGCGGAGGATAAATCCCAGTTGCCTCCGCTTCTGAGACCGTCAATCTGCGCATCTTATCACGTGACTTGTTGTGCATGACACCGCGGAGACTCACAGCATGTGGAGGCTCATGCTACTCTCCACGATCCACACACAACTCACCACACGCCCCATTGAGAGCGAGAACCACTAATCACCACCACGAGGAGGTTACCCCATGTGACTCTACCCTCCCTAGCAACCGGCCCAATTTGGTTGCTTAGGAAACCTGACTGGAGTCACTCAGCACAACATTTTAGCTTTTTTTAAATCAAAATTATGCCACAAATGCTGTCGATTGAGATTAACTTCTATTCAACCCAGAAAAAGACCAACTGAGAGACATTTGAAATGATTTAATTAATGCATAAAATGTAGTTAAACGTAACAGTAAAATAGCATTCAATAAAATAATGTATATTTTTTAACTGCGTTTTCAAAAACCATTTGCAAATGGATTTTCTTAATTCATTTGCAATCACGTCATTTGGCAGTTGCCCTTGCCCCAAGCATCATGGCAGTGAGTTTTGCCTGAGCGAATGCCTCTCACATTATCTTAAAAATTGAAAGCATCCAGTTACACATTTACATTATGTGGATTTATGTGATTCATAAGCCTTTGTTGTACACGCCATGGTGTAGTAGCTTCACAAAAGACGTTTTCTGAGTGAACAGGAGTCATTTACTGACTCATCTGCATTCACCGACTTGTGGAGTCAACTTGTGACCAGACACAATGACCTTTGACCCCTAGAGCAGGCTGAAAGCCAAACGTACCCCTCTAACAGACACGTGTATTGTCTTCTGTGCAGTTGTTTCTTGTAGTCCTTTCAAATGAATGATGTGAATGTGTGTGCGTAGGTGGGTGCTTGTATGTTCAATACAATATGTTTACACACACAGTACTGTAGATTCTGTCTTGAGACACTCTTACAAACACTTACAAACACACTTCGCTGGACCAGAGATCTGTACGTTCTGTAAGTACTTGTGTGTGAGCATCAAAAACTACAATTCATTTGTGTTCGTTTTTGCTTTGGTAGTTTCTAATTATGTTTTTATTTCAGTTATTAACACTGATCTCAGATCTCAACTGGGATTGCACGTTAGAGAGCACAAGACTGCATACGCCTGAGTGAGTTACAGTATGTGTTTATATCCAGTTCCCCAGACCAAAGGTCACTTCAAGACAGCAGCGTTGCTGTGCATTGGATTTGTAGTCAAAAGTGTTGAAAGGCACGGCACAGATGTGTTCAATTTGACCATTTCTACTCTGTATGATCATGTGAGACTCTCCAAAAGACAAAAAGCAAGTCTTCCTCAATGTTTAGCTAAACGTTCGCAATGTGTTCTCTCACAACAGATCGCAGTGTTTGCAAACAAACTGCAGTGCCCAGAGATGCATTGGTGCAGGTGGGCAGGCAACTGGACGTCGCAACTTCACACGCAGGTAGACGGGCGTGTCTGTTTGCATTTCATTCAGTGTTTCGCAGAAAGCAAAGGACAGTGTGGAGAAAAAGTTCAGTTAATGTGCGATTTGAGTTCAGAGTACAGCTTCAAAGCAGTGTGGAGATTTCTCAATAATATAATGTATAATCTTCTATTAAGAAAGCTTTTACAAACGTGGTTAAGATGGCACTAAATTGGCATTATTGTGGTATTAGTGCCTTGTATGAATCATTCTGAAGTCTGTAGGAGACAATCCGCAATTATTGATCGTAGAAATGCAGTCCACAGGGGAAGACGACGACGACGGCTGTGACTTTCTGTTCAAAATCATCCTGATCGGTGACAGCAATGTAGGAAAGACCTGCGTGATTCACAGTTTTAAGTCTGGAGTCTTTAGTGACAACCATCAGAACACCATCGGCGTTGACTTCACTGTTCGCAGCATGGACATCGATGGCAAGAGAGTAAAAGTGAGTGCACAGATTTATGACACGCTGTATTTCCATTATACATTACATTTATGCATTTGGTGGGAGACTTTATCCAAAGTGACTTACAGTTGCTTTCAAGGTACATTTTATCAATATGTTGGATCCCTGGGAATCAAACCCACGACTTTGGCGATGCCAATGCAATGATTTACTAGTTGAGCTACAGAGACCAAAACCAAATGAATGAAAATTGTTGTCATGCAGGAAGAGTATAGAGCTGTAAAGTGAATGCAGATAGCACAGCTCAGATAATCTGATCGTGGGAGAATTTGATGAGAAATGTTTGACTTTAGATTTAAGAATGGGAATATTTTAGCCATTTAAAGATTCCGGTTCCTTAACGATTCTTTTAGTACTTTTGAGTAAGAAATATTTGGAAATATGAAATGTAATTAAATGAATATGAGCATTTTTTATTTAGAAAATATCACTAATTAAAACAAAACGTGTAATATGTCTTTAACTACACATTGTCATATAAACAAACAATCAAGTAATGATGACTTGCAGATTAAAAGAACCGGCTCATAAGAGTCATTTGTTTGGGAATCAAACTTCACTAGTCGCACCGTATGTTTCGTGCAGTAGATTCAAAAGAACCGGCTCATAAGAGTCATTTGTTCTGAATCAGACTCCCAATAGTCGCATGTTTTACATTATAGATTCAAAAGAACTGGCTCATAAGAGTCATTTGTTCTGAATCAGGCTACACTGGTCCCACTGTATGTTTCGTGCAGAAGATTCAAAAGAACCGGCTCATAAGAGTCATTTGTTCTGAATCAGGCTACACTGGTCCCACTGTATGTTTCGTGCAGAAGATTCAAAAGAACCGGCTCATAAGAGTCATTTGTTCTGAATCAGACTCCCAATAGTCGCATGTTTTACATTATAGATTCAAAAGAACCGGTTCATAAGAGTCATTTGTTCAGAATCAGGCTACACTGGTCCCACTGTATGTTTCGTGCAGAAGATTCAAAAGAACCGGCTCATAAGAGTCATTTGTTCTGAATCAGGCTACACTGGTCCCACTGTATGTTTCGTGCAGAAGATTCAAAAGAACCGGCTCATAAGAGTCATTTGTTCTGAATCAGACTCCCAATAGTCGCATGTTTTACATTATAGATTCAAAAGAACCGGCTCATAAGAGTCATTTGTTCAGAATCAGGCTACACTGGTCCCACTGTATGTTTCGTGCAGAAGATTCAAAAGAACCGGCTCATAAGAGTCATTTGTTCTGAATCAGACTCCCAATAGTCGCATGTTTTACATTATAGATTCAAAAGAACTGGCTCATAAGAGTCATTTGTTCTGAATCAGGCTACACTGGTCACACTGTATGTTTCGTGCAGAAGATTCAAAAGAACCGGCTCATAAGAGTCATTTGTTCTGAATCAGGCTACACTGGTCCCACTGTATGTTTCGTGCAGAAGATTCAAAAGAACCGGCTCATAAGAGTCATTTGTTCTGAATCAGACTCCCAATAGTCGCATGTTTTACATTATAGATTCAAAAGAACCGGCTCATAAGAGTCATTTGTTCAGAATCAGGCTACACTGGTCCCACTGTATGTTTCAGTGCAGAAGATTCAAAAGAACCGGCTCATAAGAGTCATTTGTTCTGAATCAGGCTACACTGGTCCCACTGTATGTTTCAGTGCAGAAGATTCAAAAGAACCGGCTCATAAGAGTCATTTGTTCTGAATCAGACTCCCAATAGTCGCATGTTTTACATTATAGATTCAAAAGAACCGGCTCATAAGAGTCATTTGTTCAGAATCAGGCTACACTGGTCCCACTGTATGTTTCGTGCAGAAGATTCAAAAGAACCGGCTCATAAGAGTCATTTGTTCTGAATCAGGCTACACTGGTCCCACTGTATGTTTACGTGCAGAAGATTCAAAAGAACCGGCTCATAAGAGTCATTTGTTCTGAATCAGGCTACACTGGTCCCACTGTATGTTTCGTGCAGAAGATTCAAAAGAACCGGCTCATAAGAGTCATTTGTTCTGAATCAGGCTACACTGGTCCCACTGTATGTTTCGTGCAGAAGATTCAAAAGAACCGGCTCATAAGAGTCATTTGTTCTGAATCAGACTCCCAATAGTCGCATGTTTTACATTATAGATTCAAAAGAACCGGCTCATAAGAGTCATTTGTTCTGAATCAGGCTACACTGGTCCCACTGTATGTTTCGTGCAGAAGATTCAAAAGAACCGGCTCATAAGAGTCATTTGTTCTGAATCAGACTCCCAATAGTCACATGTTTTACATTATAGATTCAAAAGAACCGGCTCATAAGAGTCATTTGTTCAGAATCAGGCTACACTGGTCCCACTGTATGTTTCGTGCAGAAGATTCAAAAGAACCGGCTCATAAGAGTCATTTGTTCTGAATCAGACTCCCAATAGTCGCATGTTTTACATTATAGATTCAAAAGAACCGGCTCATAAGAGTCATTTGTTCTGAATCAGGCTACACTGGTCCCACTGTATGTTTCAGTGCAGAAGATTCAAAAGAACCGGCTCATAAGAGTCATTTGTTCTGAATCAGACTCCCAATAGTCGCATGTTTTACATTATAGATTCAAAAGAACCGGCTCATAAGAGTCATTTGTTCAGAATCAGGCTACACTGGTCCCACTGTATGTTTCGTGCAGAAGATTCAAAAGAACCGGCTCATAAGAGTCATTTGTTCTGAATCAGACTCCCAATAGTCGCATGTTTTACATTATAGATTCAGAAGAACCGGCTCATAAGAGTCATTTGTTCAGAATAGGACTAATATCATGGAGTGGTGGTGGTGTAGTGGGCTAAAGCATATAACTGGTAATCAGAAGGTTGCTGGTTCTATCCCCACAGCCACCACCATTGTGTCCTTGAGCAAGGCACTTAACTCCAGGTTACTCCGGGGGGATTGTCCCTGTAATAAGTGCACTGTAAGTCGCTTTGGATAAAAGCATTTGCCAAATGCATAAATGTAAACGTAAATATCAGTAGCACTGTCGCAGTGCCGCTGAATGGTAGCCCATAAACACTGTCAGGTATTTTTGTAGGCTACAGTATATCTGCATCGTCAGTAAAATACAAATTCTGTTAATGGAATCGAAAGTCATATATAATTCGGTTCTGGTTTGATTATTGTTTTAAATGGATCCGGTTCTAAATAAGAATAAATTAAGAATCTAAAATAAATGAATACGTCTGACTTTTGATTATTGGGGTCTTTTCCCCAAGAGAAACTAAGAGGATCTAATTTGTGATTTTTCAACACACTGCCTCTGGATGTGTGTTGTGTTCTGGAGAACAGATGCAGGTGTGGGACACCGCGGGACATGAGCGCTTCCGCACCATCACACAGAGTTACTACCGAAGTGCCCATGGCGCCATGATCGCGTACGACCTGACCCGACGACCCACATTTGACTCTCTACCACACTGGATACAGGGAGTGGAACAGTACGGAGCCGCCAATGTCATCTTCGTTCTGATCGGTAACATTAAAGTGTTTTTATTTTATTTTGTAAGAGCTACAAAGTATTAAATAGTAACGGCACTTCAATACTTCTGAAATGACATGTTATAGACCAATATATAAGCCTGGTGAATGAATGACTTTATTTAATACAAGTGAAGTACTAACAGCATTTGTGAAGGGGTGGGCGATAAGAAACAAAATGTATATTACAATATTCTTGACATTTTTGGTTGAAAACGATGTACATCACGATATACACATTTTTTATGAAAAGTGAATAAAAAAACTTCTGAAGAATTTTCCTTCATTTGAATACAAGCAAAAATGTTGTTGATACTTACAATGGAAGTAAATGGGGCCATGCATTTTCGGTAGAGGTCGACCTGTAGGGGATTGTGACAATTCCGATAACTAAGGTGGTGGGAAAGACCGATAACCGATTAATCGGACGATAGTTTTTAAACTTGATTTATAGAATGTCAAAACTATTTCTTATTCTTTCCTCACTGTGACGGGCACAGACAAAGACTCAGTTTATTGCGGTTGCAAATGCAGTTTATTGTTCAACCAAAATCCCAAAAATAAAAATACAAACATATATGAAGATTTGGTGCATAACACGGGACTTTTAAATATAAACAAGCCCAAAACGCCCAAGGGACTCTTATTTTGAATTTACGAAATGATGAAAAAACTATCGGCAACAATCTCCATAGATTTTTGCCATTAACGATAGTTCCATAAAGCAGATATCACCACCGATTAATTGGTAAAACCGCTATATCGGTCTCAACTGTGCAAGTTAAAAGCACAATTGTTGAAGCTCGTATTTTTGTCGAAGCACTTGTATTAATTCTTCCGTATAAAAATGCTTGTTATTCATGCTATAAAGTTAACGAAAATGAAAACTAATATATGAATGCCCTTATGAAGAATTCTAGAGGTCTGGAAAACTTGCTACTCGTTATATTCACATGCAAATGAGCTGGCTATTCACCGTAAACGTTTGGCAGAAGTTTGCAGCCCTTTGGCAACAATGAAGAGTTTGCCGCAAAGCTCATTTGCATGTGAAAATTAATGAGTTGCGAGTTTGCGGCAACTCCAGGTGGGTGTTGCTGGCTTTGGTTCCTTTACATAGTCATGACAGGAGTTGAAAGATTGGATATAACTTTGGACAGACAAGAGTAGTAAGCAATTTTATTTGGCTAGTTTTATGCTAAGTATATCTAACTATAATCTACATGCTAACTATAATCTTTGTTTTGTGGCAATACTTTCAAAATCAAAACCGTGTGTATTTTAATGTTTATCCTGATGCAGTGCTTGTTTAAGGTGCATAGTTACCAAGTACAAATACTTAACCAAGGACAAATGCTTTGTTACATTTACTTCATTTTGAAGAGGAATTTAATACTTTAACTCCGATACATTTCTCTAGACTCTTTCGTTACTTTTGCAACTAAACAAAGCAAAAAAAAACATTTGGCTTTGATCGGTTTGACCAGGTTCAATAAGCTACCAAAGTGCACTACCAAATAGATGCTTCAAAGGTAAGAAGCTTCAACTGAAGCATCAAAACTCCAATTTTGGTTTCATGGGGTCAATTTTATGTACCATATTTTTCTAATTGCGATCATTACATTTAATTAATTCTAATATATTGACATTATATCGTCCATATGCATTTGTCAGTCGATCTTGAATCCTTAATCCCCCTTTGGTTTTCCTGCAGGAAATAAATGTGACCTGGAGACCCAGCGGCAGGTGCTGTTTGAAGACGCTTGCACACTTGCGGAGCGAAAAGGAGCTCTGGCAGCGCTGGAGACCTCCGCCAAACAACATCACAACATCGAGGAGGCCTTTGAACTGATGGCAAGAGAACTCGTAGTGCGACACGGAGGCGTAGTACCTCAGGACAACCAATCAGATTCACCCAGTATTATTCTGCACACTGATTCTCATCCAGTAAAAGAAGAGGAACATCTGGAGAAGAAGTCATGTGACTGCTGACTGACAGGTCCCGACAGGTCCCGACAGGTCGGCTATTGCACAGATATTTCCATCAGGCCTTTAGTCCAAATGTCCAGGCATTGGTTGAAAACAGGAAAAACAAGTTTGTGTTGCCACACTTGGATCTCAAGTGAAGTACGTTGCTCCGAAATACAGGATTGTCACTTAAGTCTGAAGTGTGTAACTTTTTCAGTGTGTAAAAAACTTTTTTGCGTCCCAGCTTAAGATGCACAGTCAATGATAAGTAAACCATTCACAGGTTGATTTCCTCAAAAATGTAAACACTGTGTCTTTGTGGTGCTTTAACAAATCTGATGGCGTGTCATTCGCTGTGGCTTTTTAACTTTGCCGGGTATGTTTGGCTTTAAAAAAAATCAAACATCTGATCAAACAACTTGGAAAAAGGGGCATACATGTTCACGGCAGTATGGTTGAAATGAACAAATACAGTAAAAGGAGTAATCCGGGTTAAAAACAAGTTAAGCTCAATCGACAGCATTTGTGGTGTAATGTTGATGTGACGTGGAGGAGGATTGGGCCGGTGACTGTTCTGCCGGTTCCCGCCGCCTCCTTTCCCATTTTAACCCTGTTACATTGGTGCTGAAGCCCGGGAAGGAGGGATGCGCTGTGGTGGAGTCTTCGCCACTGCCGTCCACCCAAAGGAGCAGCCGCGGCCATCTGCAGGGGGACGGAGGCTTTGTTGCCGACCGACTGGATGCGGAGGAACGGCGCCATCCGCGAGGGGAGTAGGGGCTCACTGCCGGCCGCCTGGAGCAGTGGAGCCGCTGCCAGGGGCAGAGGAGTTCCCTACTGGCCGGCAAAACGCAGAGGGGCATTCCATCTGCCAGGGTTCAGAGGACTGGCACCAGTCCGCCCGGGGAGTAGCGGCTGTCATCCACCAGAGGATGGAGGAGTGATCGAGGACCAGGTGATGGTGTGTCAGGGAACCGGGGAGCAAGTGTTTGTCTTTCTCTCTCTCTCTCTCTCTCTCTCTCACTGTCGCTCCACCTTGCCCATTCCTCCCCTCGTCCCCCCTCCCCAGCCCTAGAGGGGTGGGGGAAAGCCTGCCGGAGGCGGGGCCAGAAGGGCTCATCCCTCCTTTTCTTTGTAAAAAGCAACTATCGAGGTTCCAGTGAGACACTTATATTAGAAGTCAATGGGGCCAATTTTTGGAGGGTTTACAGGCAGAAGTGTGACGTTTATAATTTTATGAAAGCGCTTATATAAATTCTTCTGTTAAAACTCATGTGTTATTTGAGCTGTACAGTTATTTAAATTGTCGTTTTAGGGTTTACAGCGTTACGTTGTCATGGCAACGAAGCTGCCATATTGGCTACAACTTTACACAAATGGTTAGTTAATGATTTTATCACACTAAAATCATCTTGACACACATATTTTTTTTTCTTGTGGCTATCCTTTTAAAACAGTGAGTATTTGAACGTTGCCCCATTGACTTCCATTGTAAGCGGCACACTGTAACACTTTTTAGATTTTTAGAAAAAGAGGGACGAGTCAACTAATTTAGGTGGTTTTGTGTAGTAAACATTACGCCATAAATGCTGTTGATTGAGCTTAACTTGTCCTCAACACAAACCCAGAATATTCTTTTTAATACAGATATTTCACAAAAAATAAAACGTAGTTATTCTCGAAACATCACGTTTTAGATTAAAATTGTAGTATATTTGGGAGAAGCTTTATTGACATGAAAAGTGACAGGAGACATATGTTACTATTTAGTGTAAATGCCGATTTGTCTAGACATAACTAATGTAAAATGAGAAATAACATGATGACCAAGTGGAAATGTAAGTAAATGTACACACAAAAAAAAAATCAGACGTCTCAAACAATTTAACAATTGCATTTAATGAATTAACTCTGTGAACATACAGTATATACAAGTATAACATTATGGTGAAACTCTTATGGCGTTCTTCGTTAACACATGATTATAAATTTATTGGGTTAAATATGAATGGAAGGATTTGTGTATTAAAACGTTTATAATCAATCACACCTCATTGTTTTGAATTGCATTTGCAGTCTTATAAACGCAACGCTCATGCCATTATGAAGCTGAGAAACCTGGAGGCGTGGCACAAATTATTTTAGCAATTAAAAAAACGTAAAACAAAGCCAGAAAATTGTGCATTACAATAATTTGTGGATTCAAATCTTTAAAAACATCTTACTGCTTTTTACTGTTCACAGTACAGCTGTCAAGTGGGCGTTCACACAGAGCGCGTTATTGCGTAAAAAACAGCTTGGAGTGAAACTGAATTGGATAGAACGACTTTAGAAAAGTCAAAACGATTTTATCTGACTCATCGTTGTCTTAAAAATGCAATGCTCATGTCAAGAGACATTACAAAATCTGGAGACGTGGCACAATTACTTTGTCAATTAAAAACGTTTTAATAAAGGCAGAAAATGATGCAAGAACGTGTCTTGTGTGAACGGTTCGTAAGAGTGTTCAGTGAACGCAATGTCCACATTTAGACTAACTGAGGCTCACGTGAACTTCAGTGGCAGGTATTTCTGGGAACTCTCTCTCACACACACACACACACACACACACACACACATGTTGTGTTTCCATGTTTTAAGGGGACTTTCCATAGACATAATGGTTTTTATACTGTACAAACTTTATATTCTATCCCCTAAACCTAACCCTACCCCTAAACCTAACCCTCACAGAAAACTTTCTGCATTTTTACATTTCCAAAAATCATAATTTAGTATGATTTATAAGCTGTTTTCCTCATGGGGACCCACAAAATGTCCCCACAAGGTCAAAAATTTCGGGTTTTACTATCCTTATGGGGACATTTGGTCCCCACAAAGTGATAAATACACGCTCACACACACACACACACACACACACACACGTACACACACACACACACACACACACACACACACGTACACACACACACACACACACACACACACACACACACACACACACACACACACACACACGTACACACACACACACACACACACACACACACACACACGTACACGATACCCATGGAACATAAATATGAACTTCTTACTATAATTGGCATTGTGTTGCTTCTTCATTAACTATTATGGCTTCATGGATGAATGTCTTTCCTTGCCGCAAGCGTTTAAGCTTGTTGTGTAGCTTATGTTTGCATTATTCATGCTGAATTTCCTACAATGCACTGTTTGAGCTGATGGCAACAGAGTAAATCTGTACCCTACCCCCTACTGCAGCACTCAAGGACACGTCCTAACGCAAAGGCCCTGTCCTGAATGGTGCACTTGTTGTGGGTTTGTAGTTGTGGGCGTTCCTAAAAAAAAAAAAAGGAACGTTTCAGGTTTAAATACAAGTTAGGCAACATTTGTGCCATAATGCGGATTACCACAAAAAAGTATAGGCACTGGCCGCATTCACTATCTGAGGAGTCACAATTATTTTCTGGGGTAATGGACATAATGCCACGACTGCTGTTGATGGAGCTAAACGTGTACTGAACCCGGAACATTCCTTGAAGGCATCATTTTGGAAACCGTGGATCTAGTGCAGTTGCCAACCCTCAAGCTGAAAGATCAACTCCACTCCTTCCTGAACGTCCTGGACTACGAAGGAAGGCTGGGTCAGGCTGGGGTCGAATCGAAAGTCCCGGTGACCGTGGAAAATCTGGTGCTCTGTGACCGTCTGCTTGGGGTCAGAGGGCAAGTCCTGGTGGTCGCGGTTATAGACGCCTGTACAGACCAGAATGGAGCTGCAACCATCAGGTAGCTGATGTTCGAACGAATCCCCGACCATCACCTGTCCAGAACGTTTGTCGTCGTCGAACACTTCACACTGCAGGTCTCCAGTTACCTGGCCGGTCGAGCCACCCTGAGCTTGCACCTGAGCGCCAGTGCGACGCACTGCTTTGAGATAGCGGTTGTACAGATTTGCACCATAAATGTCTGCCATGGGGTTGTCACTATGAGAGACACAATTGCATGAGTGTGAATAAAAGATGGCAGAATTGAATTTTTGATTGAACTATTCCTTTTAAGTCTTCAGAAATTCCAATTTCAATGTTCAATCCGGCTCAAAACATGCTCACACACATCGACCCATATACAAATACTTCCCCCCAATCAGTAGATCATGATTGTTGACTCACCCGATGGCGTAAAGTCTCTCAACGGGTCGGGTCCAGCCCAAGCTCTCGGCCTGCTGTCGAATGAGTAGTTCTGCATAGTTATAGGTCACAACGCTGGGTTTTCCAATCAGAGCTTCATACTTCAGCTCACAACCAGTTATCTTCTTATAGATATTCTCCAGGCACACCAGGAACATACCGTGACCGAATCTAAAAACAGAAACATTAGAACCTGTTAAATCCATATTCAATCATCATCCTCTAGATAAATGACAGTGTATGAGTGTATATGCGCAACTATAGTGCAGTTACATGTATTAAAGGAATATTCCGGGTTCAATATAAGTTTAGCGCAATCAACAGCATTTGTGGCATAATGTTGATTACCACAAAAAATTATTTAGACTCGTCCCTCCTTTAAAAAATTAAATCAAGTTTACAGTGAGGCACTTACAATGGAAGTCAATGGGGCCAATTTCAGTTTTTAGAGTAGGTTTAAAAAGGCAGAAATGTGAAACTTACAATTTTATAAAAGCACTTGCATGTAGAACTCATGTATTATTTGAGCTGTAAAGATGTTTAAATTCAAGTATTTACAGTCGTTTTATGGTTTACAGTATTTCGGCGTTATATCGTCATGGCAACGAAATTGTAAAATTGGCTATAACTTTACTCCGAAAAGTTTTGAAGTGATTTTATGACACTAGAATCATGTTAACATACATTGTTTACGTCTTCGGGCTTTACTTTTACTTTTGAAACAGTAATTTTAATATGGCTGAACGATTTGGACAAATAATCTGATATTTTAAAAATATGCGATTTAAACTGTGATATTATTATTAATGTAAAAACAAAAACTAGTAAGTGTTTCCTTTTGACAAAAGTTCAGTCAAGGGCAAAGATGATCTACTCCCAATAGAAATACTGTTCATGAAAGGGTGTTTTAATTTGAGTTCTCTTAAAATGAACCAGACTCAATGGGGTGGCTGTGGCTCAGGTGGTAGAGCGGGTCGGCCACTAATTGCAGGGTTGGCGGTTTAATTCCCGGACCACATGGCTAGCACCTTGCATGGCAGCTCTGCTATCATTTGTGTGTGTGAATGGGTGAATGAGTGAATGAGTCACAGTGTAAAGCACTTTGAAAACTGCTAAGGTTAAAAAAGCGTTATATAAGTGCAGACCATTTACCTCAATAAGTACACAGTGAGAGGAAAAAACATGAAACATGAGAGGAAAAAAAAAGATTCACATCATCTTCACAGTATATATGTTTTTGTCCACTTTGTGATCATTAGTTTGTGGAACCCAATAATACGTTTTTACAGAAATATATTTTTGTATTATATTAACAATATATATATGTTTTAAATACATAATGTAATAATTGGTTAATTTGCATTCGGCACTGCTATGGCATAAATCGGGGGCAGTGGTGGCTCAGCGGTTAAGGGTCTGGGTTACTGATCAGAAGGTCAGGGGTTCAAGCCCCAACACCACCAAGACACCACTGTTGGGCAAGGCCCTTGAACCTATCTGCTCCAGGGGCGCCCTATCATGGCTGACCCTGCACTCTGACCCCAGCTTAGCTTAGCTCGGATATGTGAAAAATAAATAATTTCACCATGTATATGCAGAAATGTATGCATAATGTGTGACAATTGATCAATTAAATTAAATTAAAATGTGGAATAATGTTCAGATTTTGCTGTTTTGGAAGGAAATTGGCACTTTAATTCACCAAAGTGGCATTCAGCTGATCACAATGTATATTCAGGACATTACTGATGTATAAAACATCCTTGAGTAATCATGATAAATTGATAATTTGATACTAGAAAATCACTTGCCATTGGGCAAAGAAACACAGACATTGGACAACAGATAATTGGAAAAGAGTGTTACGGATCTGAACCCCATTGAGCTTTTGTGGGATCAGCTAGACTGTAAGGTGCGTGAGAAGTGCCCGACAAGACAGTCACATCTATGGCAAGTGCTACAGGAAGTGTGGGGTGAAAGGTCACATGCTACAGGAAGTGTGGGGTCAAAGGTCACCTGAGTATCTGGACAATCTGACAGCTGGAATAACAAGATCTGCAAAGTTGTCATTGCTGCACGTGGAGGATTTATTGATGAGGAATCTTTGAAGTAGTTTAAGAAGTTCTGAACTTTTTTCAAATTGTAATAGTAATTTATCATGTTATTAATGTCCTGACTGATACATTGTGATCAGTTGAATGCCACTTTGGTGAATAAAAGTACCAACTTCTTTCCATAAGAGCAAATAAGACTGAATCTAGAGCTCTGTAAATATCACGCACAAAGCTCATTAGCCTCATGTTATCATTGAGTATGTGTAATACACTACAGAGAAGAGCGCTGCACACATACAGTAAGTGCAGCAAGCAGCACTTGCAGACTATTTAATAACATTTCTGCCCTTGCGGTTTGATAATCGTACTGTCATATAGTGATTTCGATTTTATTTCGATTAACTGTTCAGCCTTATTTTTAACGTTTACTGATTGGCCACATTCACTTTCATTGTAAGTGTCTCACTAACTAACCTTGATTTTAAATCCTTCGATTTAACACAACTGGTATCAAACCTGGAATATCCCTTTAAGAAAGCAAACATATCAAGCTTTATAGATGTTCTTACTATGTGGTTATCCCTGCTGTTTTGTAATGTGTTTTAGTGGGACACTTGATTGTGAGAAACGAGTGTTGGCACTCACCGAGGGTTTTTTGCCTCGGCCATCCACAGCAGATCCATGTTGCAGGCCAGTACAGGGATGTGTGGGTAATGCAGTGATGTCACAGGGTTTCCCGGCATCCCATTGGTCAAGAGCACATCAAGAATCAGTTGCAAGTTAGTCTCCCACCTGATAGGCTCACCGAAAAGGATGACAGCTGTAAAGTGAAGATTAGATTAAAGGAAACAAAAAAACCTTTATCAGAAATGAACGTGAAACCAGTAGAATGACACTTACCTTCAATTGGTGGTAAATTCTTAGAGGGGGGAACCTGTAAAATGTTTGCATAATATAATCAGTATGCCATTCATTTGAGTAAACACTACGGACCATAATGTAAATAATGTAAAGGTCAATGTTTTATTATGGCCTCACTTCGTCTTTGGGTCTACGATGATGATCCACCATGTCTAGTTGAGGGTACGCCTCCCTCAGCATGTCAATTGTCACAACGTTCTTAAAACCTACACTGGAGTTTATTTGGTAAAGAACAAACTGTATGTATAAAACCTGATTGGATAAGCCATATTCAAAGCGGTGGAGCCAATTGGTATTTGCCAGTGCAAAATTTGCCACCAAGATGCCAAGGCATTGCTATGGTGTTCTGAATGGTAGAGTCGACCCCAAATCTCTATAATATAATGAATACAAATGTACCAAATGCAGAACGATGAAGATTAATAAGTCACAATTAGCTGTAATCAGCAAATATGTGTTAGTATGATCACACATGTGTTGTGTACATCAAGTAAAGAAGGATACTTGTGTGCAACCTCCACCACTGGTCCCTGTCCGGACACCAGCACGCACAGGTCATGGAACTGAGTGAAAACCCGCAGCGGACTGTGAGACAGCATTACCTGATCTGGAGACACCTGTTTGGGGAAATCAAATGATATTTATGTAAACACAGCCTTGTTTTACGTTCTGACATTTATGTTAGATGTAAATATTTGTGTCAGAATGACTTTTGAATGAGACGTACTTCGACCTCCAGGAGGTGAGACAGCTGCTCGGCCTTGGTTTGTCGTAGACTGTTCCCAGCATTCGTCACGAACACGACGGGAACCTTGTATTTTCCATTCCCGTCCACCAGGTTCCTGAAACACTGTTTGGCTTCTGGAATGAGCGTCCGTCCACGCACCAGCACTCCGTCAATGTCAAATAGAAGTCCAAACAAGCTGCGGTCCTGTTCACAGACATAGTTTGAAATGGTTTTACTTTTCTCAAAGCAAAAGTTTAATAGTCACTTAGATAGTCACATCTAGTGGTCGACTGATATGGGTTTTTCAATGGCCGATATGATATCTAGAGAGCAGGATGGCTGATGTAAATGCAGATAAACATAATACAATTTAAAAACAGCTAATCAGATGCACACAACATTTCTAAAACAGTAAAACAAACACTTATTTCATGCAATATTAGTTCAAATTTGCATTTACTTGAAATGACAAAACCTTGAAAACACAAAGTGTTGACTATCCATTGACGAATCTATTGGTAGATTTTGGACCTGTCACAAGAAGACGTAACACTTCTGTTAACCGGCCAAGCAAACACAGTTTTCGGCCCATGCCGATAATCGCAAAATGGCCAAATATCGGCCGGTCTATCACTAGTCACATCTAACAACTTCTTTTGTGTTCAACGAAAGGAAGGAAATCGTACAGGTTTGAAACTAGAGGTAGACGGATATATCTGTTTTGACCATTAAACGGTGCCAATAGTTGCTTTCATAAACTATCGGTTATCGGCATAAACCTATGCCGCCGGTTGCTTTCGTGAACTATCGGTTATCGGCATAAACCTATGCCGCCGGTTGCTTTCGTGAACTATCGGTTATCGGCATAAACCTATGCCGCCGGTTGCTTTCGTGAACTATCGGTTATCGGCATAAACCTATGCCGACGGGTGCTTTCATGAACTATCGGTTATCGGCATAAACCTATGCCGACGGTTGCTTTCGTGAACTATCGGTTATCGGCATAAACCTATGCCGCCGGTTGCTTTCGTGAACTATCGGTTATCGGCATAAACCTATGCCGACGGGTGCTTTCATGAACTATCGGTTATCGGCATAAACCTATGCCGACGGGTGCTTTCATGAACTATCGGTTATCGGCATAAACCTATGCCGACGGGTGCTTTCATGAACTATCGGTTATCGGCATAAACCTATGCCGACGGTTGCTTTCATGAACTATCGGTTATCGGCATAAACCTATGCCGACGGTTGCTTTCGTGAACTATCGGTTATCGGCATAAACCTATGCCGACAGTTGCTTTCGTGAACTATCGGTTATCGGCATAAACCTATGCCGACGGTTGCTTTCGTGAACTATCGGTTATCGGCATAAACCTATGCCGACCGGTTGCTTTCGTGAACTATCGGTTATCGGCATAAACCTATGCCGACGGTTGCTTTCGTGAACTATCGGTTATCGGCATAAACCTATGCCGACGGTTGCTTTCGTGAACTATCGGTTATCGGCATAAACCTATGCCGCCGGTTGCTTTCGTGAACTATCGGTTATCGGCATAAACCTATGCCGACGGTTGCTTTCGTGAACTATCGTTATCGGCATAAACCTATGCCCGATTGCTTCGTGAACTTCTCGGTTATCGGCATAAACTACGGGTTCATGAACTCGGTGGCACTTGCCGGTTGCTTCGTGAACTGGTTATCGGCATAAACCTATCGCGTTGTGACTATCGTTATCGGCATAAACCTATGCCGACGGTTGCTTTCGTGAACTATTGGTTATCGGCATAAACCTATGCCGACAGTTGCTTTCGCTGAACTATCGTTATCGGCATAAACCTATGCCGATAGTTGCCGATAGTTTTTAATTCCACTGTGTTACTTTGTAGAAAGATTTCTACAGTTAGAATGGCTTGGTTCTACAGTATAGCACCCTCTATAGCTGAAATAAAAACAATCACTGGCACCTCATGGGGATCTAAATACATCATTATAGACAATATTCATCCTTATTTTTTTCCTCACTTCAATACGTATTTAAAAATGTAATATTCACCTTAATCTATTGTCCTGAAATAACAATGCATTTCTTGTTTATAGTTAAAAGTCCCGCTATATGCACCAAATCTTCAAATTTTCTAGTTATTATTGGGATTTTGGTTGCACAATAAACAGCATCTGGGATTTTATTAATTTTGGCCTTGTAGCCTCTACGTCTGTGCCTGTTACAGCAAGGAAAGACTAAGAACATTTTATTTTAAAAATGATCAATGAATCCATTATTTACACCTTAGTTATCGGCAAAATACACTCTCGGTCGACCTCTATTTCAAACAATATGTCACTAACTCTTGTATAAAGTGACATACAGTGCACTTTTTTCAGGTTCAGTTCCCCTGGTAAAGTGTCTTAATCAAGAATACATTGGTGAATGTTAATAAATAACCTGTTCAGGATTTGGGCCAACAATATTTCAGTTACCGGCCCAAATCGAACCACTATGTCACCACACCATCCCTGAATGACAAAGTGTTTCATGCTAACCTTGTAGGCTATGTTGTTGCATTTTCTGCAAAAAGAAAGTGAAACTTTTAGCACGTCCCCTCACATTTGCTGTGCTAATTTAGGGGTACAGTATGTGTCATACAGTGTGGGGTAAGTTACTATAAAAAAAGTAATCAATTACTAACTACTAATTACATCTTCTACAATGTAATTAGATTACTGTACTAATTAATCTGTCTGAAAGTAATTGTATTACTAATTACTTTCTAAAAACCTGATGAAAAATGTAAGGAGGATAGATATTAAACTGTTCTTTTAATTCTTTCAAATAAATAATATAAAATAAAATAAATTATTTACAAACTGGCCAAAGAATTTAAGGGGCAAAATATACATTTTAACATCAGACGTTAAATTTAAATTTACATTTATACATTTTAAATTCACTATAATTGTTTTATAGTCTATACAGTATTTAACACAATTAGATCAGAAGTAACTAATAAAATGACTGAAAATTTAAGAGTAATCCTTTACATTCTTCAATGGAAAAAGTAATTTAAATACAGTCATTAATTACTTAGTAATGCATTACATCCAACACTGGTGTCATAGTAATGACATCCAGTTGAAAGTTGATGTATATCAGTTCCAAAGGTTTCCAATCAACTGCCACATGTTTCAAAACCTATTGAGCTGCCTACCTAGACAGCATATTTGTCTATGTAGGCAGCTCAGTAGATTTTGAGACACAGCCCAAGACTGGATTTAAGATCATGAACAACACTTACCCCAAACTTATTAGACACACAAGTCGAGTAACGGATGGCACAGCTCTTTCTGCTTATTAAAGAGGGTTAATTGGTAAATAAAAGTCATCTTAATGAGCGTAAACTCACTGCGCTGTAGCGGCGCAGCATCTGCGCAGAAGGAGCTGCGGGACTCACGGTTTTCATGATCGGTTTCACGCCTCTCCACCCGAGTTTGAACATATTCAAGCGAGAAAAGATCTCTGCCATCTTTTTCTATGTCCAGTCAAATAAATAGATAAATGGGAGTGTTTCTACATGGGCCACATCATGACTCCTCTTGCACTGCTAACCACAAGCTCAATGCTATCAGTAGCCAAACATGTTTTTCAAGCGCCACAGGCCACGCATGAGGTCCATGTATGGCTCTTATCTAAATCAATCCTTGCTTGGTGTATGTGTCAACAGGAAATGGTGTAGACTTGACAGACCCCGAATGCAGCTGCGCTTGTGTTTGCGCACAGTCTGCGCAGCGGGACGCCGCCAGGACGCGCTCCAACAAATCTATAAACTTCCGCTTTATAACCGGCGTGTTTTGCAAGAGCGAAGTGGACACAAACACAAGGTAACTAGTAAATATTAAACTAACCATGAATATGTTATTCAAACCATGTTTATATCTAACAATAACCGAGCGAATTATTTGAAGTGACAGATGTGGCTTACAGCAAGAAAATTCAACTCCTTTGACAAAACCTAATTTTGTTTATTTAACTTGATTTAATCACACAATAATAACTATGCTGCATTTATGACAGTTAATTCTTAAATAAAGTAAAAATCTTGGGTTTTTAAATGTATAATTGTTTCTCGAGCTTTGTTCTTTCAAATTTCCCACCGCCAAGCGTGACTGTGTTTACATGGCAACCACAAACGTGTCAATCAAACGTAATATTTGATCACACAAAGGAGCTCAATAATAAAGGCTGGCTGATGTTTGATACAATAGGCTTTTTTAGTTTTTCATATGAGTACAACTGAACCTCATAAAAGTATATTTTAATTTTAGGTTATAAACAGTGATGATGGATTCCCCACCCACAAAGGACCATAAAAGAAAAAGGTAAATTTCACTAAATTATCATTACTGTGAAAGAGTAATATTCTAAAGACCATTTCTACTTATCTAGATTGAACTTAAATCATAACAGCATTGTGTAACCATCGAAATATTAAAACAATTGTGACAGGTTATGCAAGCTTGTGAATAATCACAGTCAATTGTCAAATAAGTTTGTCGGAGGTGAGAAATCTAGTTTAAAACAGGCATTTCAAGTTCATAGAAACATTTTCTACAAAACATTTTTATAATCACTTTGAAAACGGGTATTAAAATATATCCTCGCGTCTTGAATTCATGAGTGCACACAACATTTTCAACAAAATATATATTTTTGCAAATATAATGAATTCTTGTATCAAGAATATCTATTACGTTTTCTCAGGGTTACGCCACATGACCTGGACAAAATGTGCCTTTACTTTAAATGTCTAATATATATATACACACACACTGGTGCCAAATGTTTGTAATAATGCACAGATTTTGCTCTTATGGAAAAAAATTGGTACTTTTATTCACCAAAGTTGCATTCAACTGATCACAATGTAGTCAGGACATTAATAACATGATAAATTACTATTACAATTTGAAAACAATTTTCAAAACTTCTTAAACTACTTCAAGGAGTTCTCGTCAAATAAATCCTCCATGTGCAGCAATGACAGCTTTGCAGATCCTTGTTATTCCAGCTGTCAGATTGTCCAGATACTCAGGTGACCTTTGACCCCACACTTCCTGTAGCATGTGACCTTTCACCCCACACTTCCTGTAGCACTTGCCATAGATGTGTCTGTCTTGTCGGGCTCTTCTCACGCCCCTTACAGTCCAGCTGATCCCACAAAAGCTCAATGGGGTTAAGATCCGTAACACTCTTTTCCAATTATCTGTTGTCCAATGTCTGTGTTTCTTTGCCCACTCAAACCTTTTCTTTTTGTTTTCTGTTTCAAAAGTGGCTTTTCTTTGCAATTCTTCCCATAATGCTGCACCCCTGAGTCTTCTCTTTACTGTTGTACATGAAACTGGTGTTGAGCGGGTAGAATTCAATGAAGCTGTCAGCGGAGGACATGTGAGGCGTCTATTTCTCAAACTAGAGACTCTGATGTACTTATCCTCTTGTTTAGTTGCACATCTGGTCTTCCACATCTCTTTCTGTCCTTGTTAGAGACAGTTGTGCTTTATCTTTGAAGACTGTAGTGACACCTTTGGATGAAATCTTCAATGTTTTGAGGAATGAAGGTGATACAATGCTTGAAATTGCCAAAAAACGGATTGACTGACGAGTTTCTAGTGAAATCTGTTTCTTTTTTTGCCCTTTTTGACCTAATATTGACCTGTCAGTCTATTGCATACTGTGGCAACTCGATAACAAAAACAAATACAATGTTAAGCTTCATTTAATGAACCAAATAGCTTTCAGCTGTGTTTGATTTACATTGACATTTATGCATTTGACAGACGCTTTTATCCAAAGTGACTTACAGAGCCCTTATTACAGGCACAATCCCCCCGGAGCAACCTGGAGTTAAGTGTCTTACTCAAGGACACAATGGTGGTGGCTGTGGGGCTTGAACCAGAGTCCTTCTGATTACTAGATTACCAGTTATGTGCTTAGACCACCTCTCCATATAATGGCATATAATGGTTTGATATAATGGCAAGTGATTTTCTAGTATCAAATGATCAATTTATCATGATTACTCAAGGATAAGGTGTTGGAGTGATGCTGCTGTCTAGATTTGATCAAAAATGACTTTATTTAAATAGTGATGATGCTGTTTCACATCAGTAATGTCCTGAATATACTCTGTGATCAGTTGAATGCAACTTAAAAAGTACCAATTTCCTTCCGAAACGGCAAAATTGGTACATTATTCCAAACATTTGGCCACCAGTGTATACATATTACTTTACACATTCATGAGGGTCTAAAGGGGTTCTCGATGCTTATTTATTTATGTCACATAACAACAAAATGGCAACCTACATGTTGGTTACACCACAGCTTTGATTTGGTTTAGTATATATATATATATAAATCTTTGCTTACCTTTTAAATAATAATAAAATATTATTCTTCACTATTAATGCTAACTTTTTGTTTTCACGAATTTCAGCTTTAAATGAGGTTTTTATTTTTTTTGTATCGGAGAGTAATACCATGGCACTTTAAGTGTTATAAAGACATATGTTTTGGTTTGCTGATTTTAAATTTTTAGTTTTGTGTTCGTATTATACTGAGCTTGCATGTACACGTGCCAAATGACACTCTATAAGTGCTGAAGGTGTCCTCCTCCTTTTCCTCTGGGTGTTGTGTTTTGGGATTAGTCCTGAACGCCGGGAGCCGCTGGAGTCTCCGCTGCCCTCCATCTCAGAGCGTCTGGCATACCTGCGACCGTCCCGAGAGCTGCTGGAGTTCTACAGGCAGAAGGTGGCACAGTTTGACGGAGAACACGACGATCTGCTGCAGATGCTGGAGAAATACAGGGGCACTGCCGAGGAACAGGTGAGCTCAGGAGCAGTGTTGGGTGAAATGCATTATCAATTACAGTAATTAATTACTTAGTAAAGTAAGGGACTACTATTAATTTTTCAGTAATTACTTGATGTAATTGATTACATACTGTATAGACTATCATAACAATTCTATATAAAACAATAGTGAATTTAAAATCATCTAAATGTTAAAATATTTTTTTTTCTAATTTAACGCTGCCCCCTTAAATTCTTTGGCCAGTTCATGAATAATTAATTAGATTTAAATATTATTTATTTGAAAGAATTAAAAAAAGCAGTTTCATGCCTATCCTTGTATTTTTCATCTGGTTGAGGTTGATAAGGGTTTTAGAAAGTAATTAGTAATGTACAGTAATCTAATTACACTGTAGAAGATGTAATTGGTAGTTAGTATTTAATTACTTTTTAGAGTAACTTACCCAACACTGCTCATGATTGACTCATTTTTGCTCCAATAGGCTCATCGGATGCAAGCCAACTGTTCACCCCATTAACATTCTTTAAAAAAACTAATTGATCTTAAATGAAAACTAGATGGGTCAAATTTGTCAAGACAAAATTTGATGTTGGCTTGACCAAGCCTTGTCTAAAGTTTAAACTAGTTTTATAATCTTGGTAATAAATCTGCACTTTAATCATTTTGATGGACACTACAGTAAGTTGCACAAACGGTCTGCTAGCAGTCAGACAGGCCGTCACATAGATGGTCAGATAAACAGTACTGATAAAGAGAAGAGCAACTTAAAGCAGATCAAAGGATTTTTGTGGGTTTGTTTACCGGGAGTTTGAATTAACGAACATTCCATTGGCCCATTTGAACATTCCATCAATGTAAATCTATGGGATTCTTCTGATATTTGATCGTCCGCTGTGTGAAAACCATAAGTCCGATCAGTTAGAAAAGATAAAGCACACTATTCCAGAACAGTCTGAAGGTCTGTGCCAAATTTGGAGGATGTAGCTTGAATGCTCTGGGAGGAGTTAGTGTTAGAATTTTTGGTCTCGTTTCATGGATTTTGAAAAACCCTAAACAAAGTTTGTAAAACAACAGTTTGTTGGATTCGTCAAGCCACCATAATGACAGATTTGTTGTTTTTAGTCCATGTCTGTTTATGTTTAGGCCATACATACCAATGGACTTGCAAAATTCACATTGTCACATTCACAAGTTCACTTATATGTATTTCTGCAGCATAAGTTGCAATGGGAGGTGCGTCAGCGTGAAGAGGAGATCACAGAGCTCCAGAAAGCCCTCAGTGATATGCAGGTGTATCTGTTCCAGGAGAGAGAGCAGGCGCTGCGACTGTACGCTGAGAACGACCGCCTCAAAATCAGGTCAGATAACTTGCAGGTGTAGTGTTGACAAAAAACATGTCCAACAACTTTTTTAAATCTCAAGTTATGATCATGTGACATGCATGTTTAGAAGTGCTCGATAACAGGAAGCCAGGGGGCGTTCATTAACCTGAAATGTATAGTCTTTATTTTATTGTCGCAGAGAGCTGGAGGACCGGAAAAAGATCCAGCATCTTTTAGCACTAGTCGGTCCAGATCCTGGCGAGATCACCTATTTTCACCGCGAACCTCCACACAAGGTTCAAATGAAACATTGTTTTTATCTTATATGGGTTTTGTCACTGAACAGTTGCTTTAAGGAATAGTTCACCCAAAAATGAAAATTCTCTCATCATTTACTCACCCTCATTCTATCCCAGATGTGTTTGACTTTCTCTCTTCTCCAAAACACAAATAAAGATTTTTAGAGAAATATCTCCGCTTTGTTGGTCCTCACAATGCCTTTATGTGCTTTTTTGGAGCTTCAATATTTTGGCCACCATTCACTTGCATTGTATGGACCAACAGAGCTGAAATATTAATTTGTATTCTGTTGAAGAAAGTAAGTCACACACATCTGGGATGGCATGAGGACGAGTAAATGATGAGAGAATTTTCATTTTTGGGTGAACTGTCCTTTTAAGTTGTCTGTAAAGATGAAAGTAGGTTTGCTTTGTTAAATCGTGGTTCTTAGGTCACTGTTCCTCAAAAGAAGATCCAGCCGAGGTCCCAGGACGAATCCAAGGTGGCAAAACCAAGGCCTGTATCAGTGAGAGGTTTGTCATCCGTCTCTAATCGAAGTGTTTGATTCTTTTGTCAAATCGTCTATTGAGAAGTGGGATTTAGGAGTCATCTTTTGGTATAGAGGATGATCAGTGTACTATTGTAGCAGCTTTGCTCTTCGTGTTTTAAACTACAGGAACAAGCAGGAAGTCGTCCAAAGATGTAGAAGATACCACTAGTTCAGAGCAGTACAAGAGAGACAATCAGACCTTACTGCTACAGGTGTGTGAGAACAATCAAACAGTACCACAATACTGTATGAAACTATTTCTGATTGTATTATAAGAAGGTATATTTCTATAATAGATTTGGGCTGTACATTAAGCTCTTAAAGTATGTTTAATGGCTGCTGTTCCTCGATGAGTCCAGGTGGAGGCGCTGCAGGCTCAAATGGAGGAACAGACGCGGCTGGCTAAAGAGCAGGTGGAGGCGCTGCTGGAAGACCGACGCATACACCTGGAGGAGAGGCAGGTGCAGCACCAGAGGGACCAGGAGAGAATCACAGCCCTCACTGACAAGTACATTCATTCCTCCTGTCAACCATCCATACCTGTCTCACTTCTCTCGTCCTTATGTGACCTGACTGGTTCGACTTGAGTTGGCTATGGCAAACATCACTATAACTATTTTTATGTCAATGAACATGTTAAAGCGACAGCCCTTCACTCTCTCGACTGGTTCTTCTGTTTTGTAAGACTCCAGCGCACACAGAATCTTCTATACGAGAGCACGAGGGATTTCCTGCAGCTGAAGTTTGAAAGTCGAGCTCATGAGAAGGGTTGGATGGTGGAGAAGGACCGGCTGCTGAGAGAGCTGGACACCTGTCAGGAGAGACTCAGAGAGGCGCGCGATTACCCTGAGCAGCATCCCCAATCCACAGACGTTCTGTTTCTCACACAGCCCAGCCACGAGTCCAGCCAGACCCACCGGGAGGAGATCAGGGTCAGAAAACAGTCGTTTCATTTTTAAGTAAAGTAACTTCTATCTTTAAGAGTTGAATGACATGGCATAAATATATAATATTTTTAAATGACAACAACAAGGTTTGAAATGATTAGAATAACAGCAAATTTGTTTTATTAAGGGGGATTGTCTTTATTCCAACAGGCTTTGCAAGAGGAACTGATACAGTCTCATAAACTGGCCGACATGTACCGAGAGCAGTGTGTGACTCTAGAGACAGAACTGTCTCAGATCAGAGAAGAGGGTGATGTGGGCAGAGAGATCTTCAAAGTAAGCAAACAACCCACAGAGTGCATGTGATTTTACACTTTGCCCATGTACTGGTTACTTACAGAATAGTTCATGCCCACAGACTGTTTTCAAGTTAGAGATATTATTTAAAATGTAAAGAACTTTTGTAAAGTGCATTTGTAAGTATACGTCATGATCGTAATTGTGGTGCTGGATTTTTAAAAACATTTCAGAAAGTTTGTGAAGGTTCACGCTAGAGGTGGACTGATATATCGGTTTTATCGATTCATTGGTGCACGTAGTTTCTTTTTGTGACCCTTCACTCTAGAGATGGACCAAAATATCGGTTTTTATCGATTGTCGCAGTTAGTTGCTTTTTGTGAAGTTCATGTTAGAAGTCAAACAATATATTGGTTTTGCTGATTAATCGGTGCTAATAGTTGCTTTTTGAAACGGTTCCTACCGGCAAAAACCTCGAGGTAAAATAAAAACACGTGGGGGATTTTACATGTCAATCAGATTGCCATTTCCTGTCTCAGTGGGTGGTTCTTGACCAGAATT
Organism: Xyrauchen texanus; assembly: GCF_025860055.1. Taxonomy (NCBI): domain Eukaryota; kingdom Metazoa; phylum Chordata; class Actinopteri; order Cypriniformes; family Catostomidae; genus Xyrauchen; species Xyrauchen texanus. The sequence continues at coordinate 3,082,180 of NC_068324.1, forward strand.
GGCTGATAAAGTGGACAAAACTTCATGCCAATATTTAAGTCTATCACAGACAGATTTTACTTAAAAATATTACACTATTCTCTGTCAGAATTGATCCGAGTGTGTGTTTGTGTGTGTTTAGGAACGCTCTGATAAGATGGCCAATCGTCTACAGTTGATGACTCAACGTTATGAAGCCCTGGAGAAGAGACGGGCCATGGAGGTGGAGGGATTCAAGACCGACATCAAACACCTACGACAGAAAGTCAAAGATGTGGAGAAACATCTCTTCAAAGTCAGTCTTTTCATCACCTCATCTATAAGAACATTAAGCACATCTGTACAGAGTATTCATTTTGGGAAAATTACTTTTACTCTACTACAGTCCAAAGCTTGCTATACAACTCCAATACACTTCAGATAAACATGCCATTTTTCATTACTTATAAGTTATGAAATAAACAATAATAGTGATGTTCGATTCATTAAACTTTTCGTCAGGGGGAAAAAAAAATTCAGCCACGGTCAGTTTGAGAATGCTTTAATTTTGCTACCTATCACAGTACCTGTATAAGGTCTGTGTACCTGTAATGTTAAAATGCTGTCCTGCTCAATCTCTGATACAAGTGTCTCTGAATAAAACCCCCTTTTCCAAAAAAGACACGAGCCCAATCTCAAGTTTTAAGTCTAGCACGGTTCAAATTGCTTACAGCACCTTTAATATCATGTATGATGCACCATATTTTGACACAAGTAAAAATGACTGTTTCTTTCACAAGGTGACACTTAACGTGGGTCCTAATCAGGACTTGGCCATTCTCCATGAAGTGCGACAGACCAACAGCCGCACAAAAAAAGTCCAGGACGAGCTGAAGACCCTGAAGGCAAAAATCTACAAACTGGAGAATGATCTGAGATTCAGCTGAGGCCAAAAGTATTAGTTTAATGAGCCACTTCCATGTGTTTTAAAATGTGATATCACCTAATAAGTATAGTCTAACAAATCAGCCCAGGAATGTCACACTGGTTTTTATATTTTTTTATTATTAGTGTTTCACCAAATCTGATGTATGAAGAGCTCCTATAAGACAAGAGTGAGTGATGTATGAATGCATATAAAGAAAGCTGGATGTTGTAGATGTGTGTACTTAATTTGTGCTTTTGCATTATTTCTATAGTTGAAAGATAAAGTTAGATTTTTATATGATTCAACATTTGAGAGAATGACAAACATACAAAATAAGACCAAGATTCATTTTATAGCAAATGACAAATAAAATACATGAATTTTTACACATTTTGGTTTACAAAAATATTTCACCCCAAAATTTGAAATTGTATTTTGCATTAGGAAAACTACTGTAATACAAAACAGCTCAATCTCATTTATTTATATTACAATTCAAATTTTTTTTTTCTAAATTACAATTTTTTTTTTTTATGCAATTTTAAATGTATTAAGCACAATTCCTTCAAGTTTCCATAATATCAAATTCCATTAATGTGAAAATCCCTCAAAATAATTTTGCCAATACCGATAAATAAGGTGGTGGAAAAGACTGATAACCGATTAATCAGACAATACTTTTTTCCCGGTTGATTTATAGAATTAAAAAAAAATCTCTTATAATAAAATCCCAAAAGCAGTTTATTTTGCAACCAAAAGCCCAATAATAACTAGAGAAATGAAAGATTTGGTGTATAAGGTGGGATTTTTTTTATTATTACTATAAAAAAGCCTAAAATACGCCTGGGACTCTTATTTTGAAATGATAGACTTGGCAACCTTACAGTGCTCTATACCCACATATTTTCCAAATGAAGCCTTTTAGAGCCTAAATAGTCACACGATGAAGAGTGTATATATATATATATATATATATATATATATATATAATTTCACCAGATGAGGTTCGTTGATAGGGAATAAAACAATTAGGGGAAAAAATGTACAACATATCGGTAAAGATTTTATCCGATAACCAATAGTTCCAAAAAGCAACTATCGGCCTGATTAATTGGTAAAACCGATATATCGGTCCGGTAGTGGAATTTTATATTAAAGAAACCTGGAGGGAGAATTGTACTTAATTGTCATGAAAATCATGATGCATAAAAATAAGGTTAATTTTCTGTTTGCAAAATATCTGACACAGACATTTATCAAATTCACCCAAACATCGAAACAAATTGTCCTGAGCACAGCAAAGTGCTCAGTGCATTGTGTAGTTTTGCCTTAATCTGTTTCTTTCCCTCCGAAAACAACATCTCAAAATTAGAGTTTCGTCATTTGAAATCAAAACAAATATATTGCACAGTAGTGTATGATGTACCATTGTTATTACATGGCAATAATATGAACGGTACAAGTTTAACACAAAAACAGCCAAAACATATACATAGTAAACTAAAACCCACAAATAGTAAAACACCACTGAGCTGTAAAAGAGTTCGTAGGGGAACTCAACACTGAAAGCTGCACATGTACCTTTAAACCTCAGTGATGGTGACCACATTACTCAAAGACAGAAGTTCATTTCCTCCTGAGGCACAAAGTGCATTGTCACTTTATACTTGATAAAAAATGTTTTTTTTTAACTTTGGCCCTTTTGGTGTAGCAGTAAAGCACAAGTTGCACACTTGGAACTATCAGAACGGCCGTCCAGACGGCAAACATTTATATAACACATTTTTTACTCAACAGGCCTTCTGTAAAAGTGCTCGTTAAACGACAGATTATTCTCCGGCTGCACAGTTCCAGACCAGCAGAAAGCATTCGGAGTAGAGTGAGAGCCACTGAGAGTATCTATAGTGCCCTAGAGTTATCTAATATATGACAAACCCAAAAATGAAAATGCTGTCATCATTTACTCACCCTCAAGTTGTTCCAAAAGCATAAGATTTTCTTTTTTTCCATGTAACAGAAGGAGAGTTCCAAAACTGACAATGCACTATAAAAGCTACGTGAAAGCAGTTAATGCAAATCGTGCGCTTCTGAAGCCTTAAACTGAATTCAAATTATTATTCACTGTAAATGTTACCTTCCGTCGCCATAGCACTAAAATAGAACATAACTCAACTCAACTTTTTTGAGCATATTTAAAAAAAATATATATATATTTTTTATGGATAGAACAATTAATTGAACTGAGCTTATACTGAGCCAGTGGGAATAAATTGCAGAAAAAATGTATAATAATATTTATGTACCGTAATAAATTAATAACCGCTTGCTTGATCTAAACAAAAGTTGTCAATTTAAAAGTTTAGAATCTGGACAATGCATACCGCGGATTCTACTCATTCTTAAATAATGCTTTTTAATTTGCTGACGAATTAGAACTGCTTTGTTCTCATAATTTGCCAATTTATCATCACAACAATTATTTTCAGAGTTGGTAAAAACTAAAATAAATTCGAAAGCCACGCGTTATATCTCATTAGAAAGATCTCAATTAGTAGATTACTTCCAAAACAAGCATATAACATAGACGATGACATTTTGTAACTTACAGCAAACTATCCAGATTCAAACGAGCCCAAACAACATAATATGATGAGCAGATCATGAAATATTCCTCGAAGAGTGTTCATGGAAAGATGACGAACAAAAGGGCGCTCAATGATAAATGTTCTGCACTTATATAGCGCTTTTTTAACCTTAGCGGTATTCAAAACGCTTTACACTGTGACTCATTCACCCATTCTGCCATTGGGAGCAACTTGGGGTTCAGTGTCTTGCCCAAGGACACTTCGGCATGTGGAGTCATGTGGGCCGGGAATCGAACCGCCAACCCTGTGATTAGTGGCCGACCCGCTCTACCACCTGAGCCACAGCTGCCCCAAACAACATTGTACCGAGGACTTTATGAGTGAAACACATCCACATACTATATGTGCTCATGTAAAGGGTTGGGATGTTTCTGAACACTTAATATTTCTGTATTTTGTAGTCTAATCCATCCATTTCCAATGGCCGGTCACTTTAGACCGGGAACACAACAAGTGTAACAAAGTCAAATAAAAACAATACAATTTTCTGAAAATGATCTAAAACAAATGAAATGAAATGAAACTACAGTTTTCAGAAAAACTTAATAAAAACAGTTCATTGGTCAGATTTGACTGGAACACAATATAAGGGTTAAAAAAAAAAAAAAAGGGTGCTAATTTGGTTGGTGTGTTTAGGTAATGAGATAAATAGTTTATTTTTCAAGGAATATTGCAAGTAATGATTAATTTTTTTAATAATATTAATATAAGTTACTCAGCTTCTCAGATTTTTTTAACAGGGTTTTGTGTTTATCTGGACATGCTCTAGAAATATTTTTGGTGTAAAATAAATAAATAAAATATGCATCAATTACACTGATAACAGAATTCCCTTTTAAAAATTTTATAACGAAGAAATTAATTTCAGACATTCTGCTAAACATCTCCTTTTGTGTTCTATGGAAGAAGAAAAAATCATACAGGTTTGGACCAACATGGGGGTGAGTAATTAACAACAGAATTTAAATTTCGGGGGTGACATGTTCCTTTAATCCCTTTAGGTGAAGTTCCGATAACACAACAAACGCTTTCACAAACCCGTTAGCACCATTCAGTAAACATAAACTAATGTGCTGCTTTTGGACATCAATGAGAGTTTGTGTTGAATGGGTTTGAGAGTCAGTTACCGTGTTCATTGGGTTCACAGTGTCTGGACTGACCCTGGGTCAAATCATGTAGTTCTTCTTGAGCACCTCCAGGTACTGTTGAGTGGCTCTGCTCACTGCATCCGGCTGTTTCAGGGTCAGGTTAAGGTTTAAGTTGTGAGAGCCAGAGGCCGAGCCCACTGGAGACAGACGGGCAGAACCTCCTTCCAACTCCCCTGTGACTGAGAAACAGAGAGATATTGCGAACTTGATGATGAAGTCGCTTTCTGAAGCCACAAAAAGCCTGTTAAATTAAAGCATTAGTTCACACAATGAAAACACCATTGCTTCTGGGCTTGTTTTGGTTTGTTTGTCACACAAATCGATTGAATGGTTTCAGAAGACAGAATATAGCAAAATGAGTCATATGGACTTATAAGGTCCTATCTCTCTCCTTGTTTTAGCTTGACAGTCCGTGGTCACAGTCTAGCTTTATTGTATGGAAACAGGCAGCTTATACATTCTGCTAAATATCTCATTTTGTGTTCCATGGAATGTTTATTTTTGGGTGAACTTTTCCTTAAATATTCAAGTACTGATTTACAAAAGCTTTCCATGGAATAGTTTTTCAGATCCATCATTCATGATGAAATTCAAACCGAGTGTCAAGACGTTTCAAAATGACTCACCGTAGTCCAGCTCTTTTGATATATTTTTCTCCAGCTCTGTTTGCATCTGTAATAGAACAAAAACAAACACTTAATCTCTCCTCAGCTGATTTTTGTGCATTTCTCTAACCATCTCTGCACACATAAGACTTAATCGCTCTTTACAATTTGGACGTGACGTGATATAAAATGCAAATAACTAGATGCCACTTGCTGAATCAAGCATGCAATGTAATGAGGTCATCATGTGGCAATAATGCAGCATACTACGGTTTAAACACCTAGTGTTGCATAATGTGTAGTGTTATATATACTACTATTAAAAATTGTATGAACTACATAGTATATACTACATAGTTAGCAGTGCACTAGTATTGCACTCTAGCCAATAACTTGGTTTTCTAGACTCATTTATTATTGTGCTATGCTCTCCATAGCAGCATGCTCAACCACAGTCTCTAACCATTTACTTTTAACCCTAATAATCTGTGAAGACTCAGAGATGCAGAAGCAAATGTGTGAGTGTGTGTGTTCTGAGAATCAGTGTGCTGCACAGAGCTACACACCTGCTCAGGTATCAGGTTGAAAAGAGGACAGGTGAGAAACAGACTTTTGAGCGAGAAGCTGAAGATATCAGAGACACAAGAGGTTGTGAGTCCAGAAAGCAGCGGTGAAAAAAAGAGACAGGAGGATTATTTGTTGGAGAAGAAAGATGGAAGTGTGAGGGGCAGGTCACTGATATTTCATGCCTGTTGATTTCAGAATCACCACCTGTACTCTCACACTCGCATGCACCGATCAAACATCTACCAAACAGGAAAAGTGGACGGGTTCCATTTGCACACTGGCAAAAAAAAAAATTTATATCCTAAAGCTAACAGCAAATATTGGACTGGTTTGTTTAGCAATGAATGTTGAGTCAGTGTCGTATAGGATTTGGAAACCCATTCAAAAACGAAACACTACAACCCAGATTGGTAAAACAGACTCAGAGTATGATTCAATTTCACCCTATTCCTAATCTTAAAAAAAAAAGTACTGTGGCGGTAACGTCGTTCAATGATGGTATCAGGTGGTAAAACGGTGGTCCTTTGATATTTAACTTGGTACAAAGAATGCTATGGCATTACCAATAATTGGCAAAATTATCGTAATAACGGGACGACTCTCAGATTCTATTCTTATCTATTCACGTCCTCGGAATTGGAATTACTTGTTCATTCCATCAAAGTGTAGTTTTATTTATTTTGACAAAGAAATACCTCATCATTACATTTCTTCACCTCATATGAACTAGCAACCTGTTGAAGATCCAAGTTGCTGTTCAGACACAAAAAAAGTGCGTTTTGCAATATAAAATAGATTTTTCCTAACACACTAGCCGGTTTCTCGGTCAAACGTCACGGCTCACAAAATATTGTTTTATTTTGTGGTCTCAGTGTTGGGAATACTTATTTTGATTTAATTTCAATTTCATAGCTTAACTTGTGATTGTACATTTTCAAACAAGACCTGATTTTACAAACAAAAACAAAATACAAAACAAACATAATGAAAAAAAAAAGGAAGAAAAATAAATGAAACGAAAAGCAAAACTTAAACAAAAAATGAACAAATCAAAAACAAAAGACAAAACAACTATTGTATTTTTAGCACTTCGTGTCCTCGAACTTGGAAATTATTTGTTCATTCCATGTACAGTTTTGTTTATTTTGACAACAAAATACTTCTTCACTAATTAATTCACCTCCATATGTACTCTAGGGGACCTAGGATCTAGATAATAAAATCTAGGGGCTGTTCAGAACGAACGTGTTCTTGTGTTAAAAAACCTAAATGCAGCACAACGATTGGAACAGAACGTAAGTGTCTCAAGAAAACGTCAAGAAGCGTCTTAAAAACGTGGCACTCCTGCGTGAGAACCTGAAAAAAAACTGTGAGAAGTAGCGCAGCGGTCAAAGAAGTCAATCTAGTGCATTTTTACAGACGGACACAAAAATGCTGCCGATGTAATTGTTGTTTCATCACAAAAGTCAAATGGGAGAAGTTGGAAATGTATTTGATAAATTCACAACTGTGCGGGTTGTAATTATGAGTTCTATAAAGACATGAACCATTTTTTAACACATAATTACAATAATTCCAAAATGACGTGAACGCACCATTTGACATGATGTAAACCTGTGCTGTAACATTGCTCACCTTTGCCAGGTAGGCTTCGACACGGCTGCCCTGTGAGTCCCCTACCATACCCAGCAGAGGGGACCCAAGGCCGAGACTCCTGTTCAGGGGCCCTAGAGATGCCCCGTACGCCCCCACAGAGCCTAGAGAAGTCACATCCAGAGCAGGGCCTCCTAAACCGCCATTCACTATACTGCTGGTGAGCAGAGATTTACTACGCTGTCTCTCGCTCAGGAGTTTAGCGTTGGCCTCTGCTAACCGCTCATTAGACCTGCACATTACAAAAATAATAACACTTATCACGTCGCAAAATGTCAATTTTCAGTGTCAAGTTAAATTTCAATCCTAACTGAAAGCGGTAGAATCAGAGGCAATCAAAAGATATTTGATGTTTAATAAACAGTTGTTTGTCATGTTATGCATCTTATTTGGCAAATTGAATAATTCTATATGATTTGAGGACTCCCTTCACACTCTCACCTCTCTAGTTTAGAGGCCAGACTATTCCTGAGGCGCAGTTCTTCACTGTACAGTTGTTTGTATCGTTCCAGTTCAATGCGGCTGGAGTCTCTCTGTACCAGACTGTCCTGCTGAGTGCTGCGCACACGACTAACTTCACTCTCCAGATCTCTGATGCGTTGCTCCAGCTGAGTGCGCTGACTGGCCTCGTTAGCGGCTTTCATCTGCTCCAGAGCTTCCTGAGATGCGGCCTGCGTCTGTCGGACGAAACAAACGAAGAGTGTATCATTTCATATAGCACTTGGACTTCGCTAACAACGTTAAAACAAGAACAGCGTGATTGGTATGGATTCTGTGATTTACGGTACCTGCAGGAATATGTTGACCTCCTCTAGTTTGTGCTTGATCTCCTGTCGCGCTCTCTCCTCTGTCTCACGGCGATACTGCTCGGCCTGACTCTGATCCATCACACCAGACTCCAGCTGTCTGCGCATACGGGCCACCTCCTCCTCCAGCATCCTGTTACTGCGCTCCAGCTGCTCATGACTGCGGCTCAGACTCTTCACAGATGCCAGCTTCTCCTTTAACTGCCGGTTCACCTCCTCCAGATGGGAGCAGCGCGATGCCTCCCGCTCGTACTGAGACTGAAGTTCATCCACCTGCCAGAGGAGAGACAGATGGAGGAAAGGAGGTGAAAAGAGGGTAAAAAAAACAATAAGGAAACAAAAGAGCAATATGTAGACACAATCAAGCATCCATACTTCAATGCCCACTGGAAGTGTAGGAAGCTGTACCTTAGTCTTCATTCTGCTGACAGCGCTCTCCGTCTCCCGTCTGTCTCCTCTCAAGCTGCCCAGAGGAGCGTCCAGCTGTCCAGCGCCCTGTTCGCGCAGTTGCTTCTTAGCCGTCTTTACCAGAGTCTTCAACCTGACACACACACACATAAGATACACTGTATTATTAAAAGGTGCTTAGTGCAACTCGACAGACTGCATCTCATTCGATAGCACTTTTGCAGCCAGGTTTGGGGTCATCCCTAATTTAATTAAACAAATGTAGGACATGTCCTGCAATACAAGGAGATTTGAGAATCCATGTATCAATTTAAATCAGAGGTCGACTGATAGTGGATTTTGCCGATACCAATAATCGTTGGATAGTTGTTTTTTTTCATTCTTAGTCTTTCCTTGCTACGACAGGCACAGACAAAGATGCTACAGGAGTCCAAAATGAAGAAAATCCCAGAGGCAGTTTATTGTTCAACCAAACTTCCCAATTATAACCAGAACAAAATTACAATTTGGTGCTTAATGCAGGACTTTTAAAGGTGCTCTATGTAGGATTGACAACAAGTGTTTGAAATGGGTACTGCAGTCCAAATTCAAAATATTGGAGAGTTGTCTGTCCCGCCCCAGACTCATGCAGGTTGCCAGAATGAGGACACACAAATTAGCCAACTCTGCATCCATTTTAAATCTGTCTCCATCTTCCAAAGGCATCTCCAATATTTATCCTAGTTCTACTTCAATGTCAATCATGCACAATAAGACCACACATTTGTATCACTTCAGTAAGTAGGGTTCGTTTTGGGTTCATGCTAATTTTAAAATACATTTTAGAAGCTGAAATGAGAACTTTAATTGAATTGACTCCAAGAGAAAGTCAAAGTTTACACCAAGTTTCAGGCATTTTACATTTAAAAAGCAGTGTGCATTACATGTGTGTATCTCACAGATCCGCAGGCAGAAGGAAGGAAGCATATCGCTGGCTTCTCTATATACTCAAACACATCTACAGGTGTGGTCAGGGTTCAATGATCACCTGTACATTTCTTTCTGAAGGTCAGTGTTTCTCTGCATCTCCTGCTCCAGTCGAGTGTCCACTGCCTTCTTCTGCTCTAACAGCTTTTTAGCTTTTTTCTTCTCAAGCTCCATCTGAAACACACAGACAGATTGCAGCCGTTAAGATTCTCAGAGACGTGAGAGACTTCGTCCTTAAAAGCTTAAAACACCATCAGACAAACATTACGGTAGCTGACATGAGATTTCAAGCAAGCCAACTAGTTTATTCAAAGTGCTATATATAGAAATTTGGGTTTTACCGATATATCAGTGCCGATATTTGCTTTTTTTAAGCTATCAGTTATTGGAAAAAAGCAGATAGTTACTGATAGATTTTTAATTATTATTAGTTTTTCGTCTTGTCCTTGGGGAAGACACTGAACCCCAAGTTGCTCCCAATGGCAGGCTAGCACCTAGCATGGCAGCTCTGCAGTCATTGGTGTGTGAATGGGTGAATGAGAGAGACAGTGTAAAGCGCTTTGGTAACTTCTAAGGTTAAAAAGGCACTATATAAAAGTGCAGACCATTTACTATTTTAAAAGCTTATAAAAAATGAGCACTCCAAAGAGGTTTTGTTGTTAAGTAGATACATGTTAATCATAAGTTCATATTAATGTTCTTGGTGCCCTTAAAGAAAAAGGAAAAAGTCTGTTTTCATTAACGGATCGCTGATGATCTACTGTTGTTAATTTACTGCTTATACAGCATTTATTTATATGATCTATTTATTCATGAAATCTATTTTTAAAACTATCGGCCGATGAATCGGTTAACGTCCATTTCCACCAGCTAATTTACCAGTATCGGCAAAATCCACCATCAGTAGACCTCTACTAGAAATGAAAATGACTTTAAAATTCAACTTTCTGCAGTGTGACAAGCAAAATTATTTTTTCAATTCTTCTACATGCAGATTTTACAACTTTGTATTAAAATCCTACATGGAATAATAGTACTTTATTATTAAAATGTATTTGTCACACAGCAATTTCATCTAAAATTAATTAATGAGGTTAAACCTGATTGGTCAGTTCTCCTTTCTCTTTATCAAGCTCAGAAAGGCGGAGTCCCAGTCGCGAGCGGCTCTTTAACTCCTCCTCCCACAGCACCTGCGAATCCTGGGCATTATGGGATAGCATGCTCTGCTTCTGCACCTGAGTGGAACACCACAACCAAGATTGATTGAGACAGAAATCAATACCTTTATCAACTTTTTTTTTCCCTCCCCAATTTGGAATGCCAAATTATCCTCGTGGTGGCGTAGCGGCTCTCAATCCGTGTGGCGGAGGACGAATCTCAGTTGCCTCCACATCTGAAACCATCAATCCCCACATCTTATCGCGTGGATTGTTAAGCATGTTACTGCGGGGACTACCCAGCCCCCCCCTCCCTATCAATTTTTTTTATATATTCTCAATATTCATTTCGGTCTCTCGTGTGGTCTATCATGCTTTTACGTACCTCTTGGTTGAGCTGCTCTTCAAGAGTCATTTTACTGCTCTGCAGGTTTGAAACGAGATCTTCCAAACGATTTTTGACCTGAGAACATCAACAAACAGATGTCAAGAACCAGTACGCCTCTGCTAAACACTTGACAATCATTTGCTGTAGCATCATGCGTCATGCAGATACAGATTTAAGATCTAGATATCAAACCAACACTTTAGAGCCCAGAAAACAGAACTATAGGAATTTACAGGACATTAAGAATCCAATGAGAAGTAACTTAAATCTCAAAAGACCACCACCAAAACAGAGAATATCCAGAGAGCTTTAATACATCCAGAAACATGTTTATGGTTTTCTGTTCATTTCATTAAAAGTGATGTTCACAGGGAGATTTCAGGTCCAGAAAGGTTTTGATTTAGAGGAAAGGAAATCAAACCAAGGAGATGGATGGCTACAACCAGTCAGATGTTTAATACCAACCCCTTCTCCAGGTGAATCTGATAGCTGCGAAAAGAAGGACTTCTACATCAGTTCAAATGCCAACTTACGATTTCAAGCACTTTCTCTTATCTTGGTACTCCATCAGAAATGCATTCGCCTCAGGTTTCAAATTCCGATACATGCCGTCAATTACCACAGCAAAAAGTGATTTGGACTAATCCCTCAGTTTGTAAAAATAAACCAAAATAAGTTACAGTAATGCACTTACAATGGAAGTCTATGGGGCAGGTGTACCTGTGAACTGTTAAAGGAATATTGGGTTCAATACAAGTTAAGCTCAATCGACAGCATGTGTGGCATAATATGGATTATCACAGAAATGTATTTCAACTAGTCTCTAATTTTCTTTCAAAAAAGCACAAATCTGGGTTTCAGTGAGGCACTTACAATGGAAGACAATGGAGGCTCGTCCGTAAATGTTAAAATACTCACAATTTCAAAAGTAAAGGCACTAGATGCAAACAATATGGGTGTTAACATGATTTTAGTGATAAAATTCCCTTACTAACCTTTTCTGTGTTAAGTTATAGCCCATTTTTTATTTTCCTGGTCAATGGCCATGCCAACCCAATATACAAATTATATTATCAGCATAATAGTTTGACTGAAAAATGTGTGCAAAACAGGATGATTATGATATAATGAAGATCCTGCATGTAACTATGGTTTAAGGAGGGTGTACCTGTATGTGAAATCTCAAGGATTAATAGTGGTGTTTTCCTTATCACATGATGTGTTGTTCTGAAAGCAAAAAGCAAAACAAACAAACAAAACACGGAATGCAGGCTGTTATCCACTCAGCCCGACCGAATCAAATCAGGCGCATTGACTCACGCGTTAATCGAAAGCGAAGTGCTACCTGCGCTTGCACACGCTGCTGCACGAGTCTGTTGGGTATACAGAAGTCTCATCACATTTAAACTTTATGTTGAGCCTCCCAGTCAGCTCTTGAAACCACACTACATGATCATGAGGAAGGATTACTTCAGCGATTACACCATTGGCACACGTGCCATAGGTTGCAAATCCCCATTACAGCCAATTTTACACTTATACTTAGTTGCCATGACGCCGTAACGCTGCTAACACTAAAACAACTGAAAAAATGTAAACAACATTACAGCTGAAATAATACACTTTAGTTTTAACAGAAGAATTAAACAATTTTTATAAAATTGTAAGCGTCACATTTCTGTCTTTAAACCCTCAAAAAACTGCGCCATTGACTTCCATAGTAAATGCTTCACTGTAACCTCGATTTCTGCTTCTTTTTTTAAAGGATGGACGACTGTAAATGTATTTTTGTGGTAAATCAACATTATGCCATATGCCAACTGTTTAAAATGTATATCACTGCATACTACAAACCATTTTACATTACACAGGACATTTCTAAATAACAAAAAAGGGGTACAACCAAACCCATTTTATATGACTGTTTTTTGTCAGGACTTACCACAGTACCCTCCTGCACTCCCTTCTGCAGCACCTCAATGCGATTGCTCTGCTGTTTGGCCGTAGCCTCTAGTCTGGCATTCTCGATCTCTAACCTGCCGTGATGTCATAATCACATTAAAACACTTTCAACATGCCATTTGCCATCAATTAAATAACTAGCTAACTACTGTTATCAACATGAAATGTAAAGTGGTCATGTGACAACAATGCAGTATACAACTGTTTGAAATGTATATCACTGCATACTATGTTTTAGATGCGATTTCTAAAATTAGCAGGCAGTATACAGTATATGCAGCGTGTAGCATGCTATTATTCCAGACATTACCATACTACTACTATTTCTGTTGTATCTTTAAACTGAAATAATAGTACAGTAGTATGCGATTTCAGTTTAAGCCTAAAAGTGTCCCTGTACCTCTGCACCGCCTCTTCAAGCTGTTTAATCGTTTGCTCTTTTCCAGTACAAGCTGTTAGCGCCTCCTCTAGTTTCTGAGCAGTACTGCACACCTCTCGCTCCTTTTCATCCAGTGAGCTCTTTAGGTTACTGATGCGTCTCTCGGCCTGGACGTACTGTTCCTCAGACTCTTGCAGCTGGAGACACATGTATAAGAACAGTTGAATCAAAGAATATTATTTAGTTATTATTAACAGCTGTCAGCTTCTCTCTGTAGCATGAAGTAAGTTTGTTTGTTTGGTTGTAATGCCATGCCAGCTTCTATGGCTATTTCCATGGCAAGAAATGTGTAATCTATTTTTCTTAAAAACTCAGAAATTGGTTTGACTTTGTAAAACATTTCCTCCAGAGTGTTAAGTAAATAGAAAGTTAAATGTCAGATATTTGTGATACAAGAGACACCTTTAAAAGATATTCTATTATATTCTATAAATTCTATCAATATTTGTTGGTGGTGATTTCAAGCATATATTTGATTATTGAAAATGAATGTAATTCCGTGTCAACTCAATCTCTGGCTTAAATATTTATGATAAAAAAATGTTTATAGTGACAATTTTCACACTTTTGGAGGTGAAAAATATTAACCTTATAAAAGTGCCAGCATTATTATTTTATTTTTGCACACAGATCGAAGGGTCTATTACTAAAATCAGTTGACACCCCTTGATGCCAATAGTGTGTGTCCAAAAATAGGAAAAAACAACTTTTTTGTGTTGTTTTTCCAAAGTTGGAGTATATATAACTCCAGAAGTATTAAATATATATATTTAATATCCTTTTAGGTTTTTGTTCAGAACAAACTTTCCTTTTAGTATCTTAATTTTTAAGGCCCTATATGGTTAAATCACAGAGATATAGGGCTCTTAATGTGGCTCCATGTGCAGATTGTTAAATGTTACACGTTATCAATGTGCGTCACATGTTATGAAGCTAGTACAAATAATGTTGAAACTACAAATCTACGCTTTATTTTTTCACATGAAACCATAAATGGCAAAATCTTTATTTTCGAGAATGCAAAAAAAACACCACCACACTATTATTGGATATTTTTCAGAAAGTTTAAGTATATTGATGTACCTTTCCCTTCAGTCGGTCTATGTCTTTGAGCGTGCGTCTCTTCTCTTCCTCCAGGTCGTTACGGTATCGCGTATTGACCTCCAGAGAGGCTTCACACATGGACAACTTCTTCAAACAGTCGGCCAATTCCTGCTGAAGCTGTCTCAGAGAACTCTGACGATAAAAAACAACAACAACAGCTTCATTCTCATACTGGAACACTGTTAAATTCAATCCCAATTTAATTCTACTTACAGGAACAGTTTTTGAGCTCGAAAAAACGATTTCAATCTCTGATTTTTTTTACCTCTCTCTCAGCTTTCTCTTGCTCTAGTTTATAGTTCTGCTCTCTCAACTCGCCGTTCGACTTCGCCAGCTCTTTGCTTCTCTCCTCCACCAGGTGGACTCTCTCCTCTCCGTCTGCGCGTAACTGGTTTAGCATCTCAGCGAAGTTCTGGTGCACATCTGTAACGGCCTTATCCTTTGCCGTCCCCTTGTTGAGCGCCTCCTCTAGTCGTTGTCGTAGTAGCGCGCTCTCACTCTGAGCCTGTGCGAGTCTCTCCTGCATGGCGTCCTGTTTGGCTCCGGCGCGGCTGGCCTGTTCACGTTCGCTCACCATCGCCACCTCCAGTTCTTTGAGTTTTGCCAGAGCTTGGTCCTTCTCCCGGGCAAGTGTCTCCAACAGGACACCTTTCTCGGCGATGGCCAGGGCGCTGCGGTGGCACTCGTTCTCCAGGCTGTTAGCGCGTGCCTCGGCTTTGCCGAGATTCTGCGAGAGGGACTGGATGGTGTCCCGTTGGGTGTTGGACTCGAAGATGTGCTTTTCCTGCACGCGCTGGTGTTCCTCGCGGTCTCGCTGAAGTGTGCGCTCTGCATCTGTGCGTGATGCCTGAGAGGTTCAAAAGATATTAAACCACATAATATTAAACCAGCCAAACATTGGCAGTCAACATTGTCTCAACCAATGCCATGAGTTTGTGGCAGGACTGTTTGTTTGTTGATTCAATGTTTATTTTTATGATTTCATTTTGTGCTACTAGTGGCATTGAAATTATACATTTCAGCTTAAGAAAAGAAAACATTCAAGATAAACCAATGGGGCAGTCTGGACTCTAACCTGACATCTCTCTGCCTCCTGTAGCGCCCCCTGCAGTCGCCCCCGGCTCGCCTCGGCCTCAACCTCCAGTTGCTGCCTCACTTGTCTCTCATGCTCCAGTTTAGCTGTGATCATTGAGCATTCAGCCTTTAGCGTGCTAAGCTGCCCATTGAATTGGAACACGGTCTGTGCCAAGGCCTCTTCGCTCAGTTTCAGGTCCCTGCGAGTATCCTCAAGCTTCTCACGTAAGGCATCTCTCTCCTCAGCCAGCCTTGATTCCTCCTGCCGGTTATGAGACTGAGTGCGGTCCAACTCTACCCGAGTGCCGTTCAGCTCATCCTGAAGGCCTCGATTTTGCTGCAGCAGCTCTCGTTCACGATCTGTAACCTCAGTTAGCTGGGACATGGCCTGAGCATAATATTAATAATGAACTTAGTTTAACATGATACAGAAACACAGCAACTCTATTAGCATTTATAAAAAAAGAACACCTTCAAAACTGTAAAACACTGCAGTATGTTGCCTGATTAGAACTGGCTCTACAGCACAGTATGTTACAGGAGTTCAGGTCAATAGGACAAATCCTGGAAATCTAACCAATCACATGTCAGCAAACAGGATTAGAACTGGATTTTCAAATAACAGAGAAGATCTGATGGCTGTGTTTGACAGAATTACTTCACTGCTGATGTGTGGTAAATGTATGTGGCTATAAAACTATGACATCACTCCAACATAATAGTTAAGCTATGATGTGACTGTGTACCTATCTGTAAAGCTAAGACGTAATTGCACAGAATCACTGTAAAGCTATGACATCACTGCATTCCTAACAGTGAAGCTATGACATCACTGCACATTTAACTGTAAAGGTTTGATGCCACTACTTACGTGACTGTAAAGCTTTGACATTACTGCTCACGTGACTGTAAAGCTTTGACATTACTGCTCACGTGACTGTAAAGCTTTGACATTACTGCTCACGTGACTGTAAAGCTTTGATGTCCCTCACTAGATATTTCACTGTGCAGCTATGTTTGTAAAGTTGACAATATTTGAGAGGTAAAAGCAGTACCTCATTGCTCTTGTTGAGGTTTCGCAGGTTATCCTCCTTGATGTCATGCTGCTTGCGCAGGTGGTTGTTGAGTAGTTCCTCCTGTAGAGCGCGAGCGTTGCGCTCATGAGACAGGAGACGCTGAGACTCATCTCTGTCCTCCTCCAGCTAAACACATACACACAACACTTCAACAAACTCAAAAAACTATAAAGGTTGGGCCTTACTACAAACTTTATAAACATTTCTGGACACTATACCATAGCTAAAAAAGGTTAAGGTGGTAACAGGTTTTGGAAGGTTTGATCCAAGCTGGTCATTCATGGTTATTAAGTGGTCCAAAGGGTCCAAGCTAGACTAGATGGACTATGTTCCAAAAACCATATGGAGCACTTTAAGCTGGTATGAGCTGGTTTCTCCAGCGGTGCACAGTAACATCTAACAGTGTGATGCTGGTGACCTGTTTGATGCTGTTCTTCAGAGCTCTGATCTCCAGATCCAGACTCCTGACTCTCAGCTCAGCTTTGTGTCTCTCCTCGGCCTCCGCCTGCTGTTGCTCCTCTTTCCTCTGAAGCTGCTCACGGGTTTTACTGTACAGCATCTGAGCACTCTGATGCTTCTCCTGCTCCTGTCTCAGCAGGAACCTAACATGAGAAGAGTCAATATCTAACTATCAAACCTGTGATGGTAAAAGAGTCATTATAGCATTTTCATTAGCTATATGCTAGTGTATGTACTCCTGAAGTTGTACAATTACTTGTTTCATCTATTATGTTTTTCTTTGGAATTACATAAACTGATGAATCATTCCCAGTAGGACCAGTAACATTTATTAAAACAGTAAATGGGGTCAATTTTGATTTAATGTTGACTTGAAACTTTTTGAGTGTAACCCAATGCACATGCATCCAGTTAAGCTCACTTGAGATTGTTCATGTCTGTCTCCAGCTCCAGTTTGAGATGTTCCAGGCTGGACTTGCTGCCTCTGATCGCATCCAGCAGGATCTTCAGCTCATTGCGTTCCTGGTCCAGTTGAGAGGTCTTGTCAGCCAGACGGCTGTATCTGTCTCTCTCTCTCTGGATGGTGCGTTCGTACTCATGAAACATATTCTGTAGCTTCACCACACTAACAGAGTCTGCAGGGTGGACACAAAACACAATTTTCACCATGTGACAACAGGTTTGTGGATCAATTCAAGTGCCATAACATTGCTCTTTTAAGATCTGAACATATTTCTATGCTAAATATCTTTTTAGGGACCCAGAGGAACATTTTTCTTTCTCAGAAGTTGCACTTTCAAGGTTCAAGAGACGTAATAGCCTTCTCAGTTATGATCTGATCAGAGCTATAAAATCAATGTAGATAGCATAGCATTGATAGCATTGGTCTTGGGGAGAATTTGATGACGAATTTTCTAGCTCAAATTGAAATATCTGACTTTTGGTTGCAGACGTTGGTATCTTGGCAAATTTGATCTCCATTTAATCAACATTTTTAAAGAGCCTACAGACTCACCTAGATAGCTTGAGTCGAGCTGTTTGAAGAGCAGAGAAGCGTTGCGGAATCCAGATACTGGAGAGTCCAGCTCTTCTGTGGCTGTGTCAGAAGATTGGGTGAGATCTTCAAAATCATCTGCCATCTCCAACTCTCCAGCAGTCTGCACAGGGAACATATGTTCTAAACAACCACTCAAACATTTCAGCACACGTGTACTGATACTTTATTATGAAAGAAGGTCACCTGCTCTTTCTTATGCCTTGAAGATGGAGACCTGTTTTGGACCAGAAAAGAAAACATGATTTCAGACTGATTTGTGCTTGATGAGAGCCACTATAAGACAACACCAGTCTACTGGAGAGCAGAAGCTGTGACAATCAATCAACTTTTAGAATGGAGATTATAACTAAGCCAACAAGGAATCTGCACACAATTCTCAGTTTCTGTATTGATTCTGGGAAATCTTCAGAATTGACTTGAATATGGTTTTTGTAATATGAAAGTCACATTTAAACATAGAAACTTTTTACCAGGATTTCATCATTTATTTAGGTACTTTCAAATGCCTTTTATGACTGTTTTATGCTCGTCCAAGACCCAGACTTTCAAAATTAAATGATGAAAATCGATTATAAAATCAAAAATTATTAAATCATTTAAAACTATTATAATCTAAACAAAGTGTGAATTAAACGTCATTTCCACCATACCAAACAATTTTGCCTCTAATGTTGGTTCTGATAATAAAAGGTCATCACAAAATATTTAATTGTGTATTTAGGATATATGTATGTAGTGACTAAATAATGCATTGGCAATGTACACTTAAGTTTAGCTTGTCACTAAAGCTTAATATGAATTAAATCTGCCCATTTGATCCTTTATTTTTTTAAAAGGCCACTTTAAAACAGCAGAAGATTTACAGCATGTCCACTGAGGTATGCATGTACATATTTAAATAATTAAAATAAATTACGACTGATTTCATGCAAGTTCTTTGAAACAAAGCATAAAGTAAATATATTTAGGATTATATTTTAATGTTTGTTTCAATATACAATGTATCATGAACCCCAGAAAACTGTTTAAAATATGTGTTACTTTTTTAATCGATTCACAGCCCTAATTACACACACACACACACACACACACACACACACACACACACACACACACACACACACACACACGTTTTATGGGGACTTTCCATAGACATAATGGTTTTTATACTGTACAAACTTTATATTCTATCCCCTAAACCTAACCCTACCCCTAAACCTAACCCTCACAGAAAACATTCTACATTTTTACATTTTCACAAAACATAATTTAGTGTGATTTATAAGCCGTTTTCCTCATGGGGACCGACAAAATGTCCCCACAAGGTCAAAAATTTCAGGTTTTACTATCCTTATGGGGACATTTGGTCCCCACAAAGTGATAAATACACGCTCACACACACACTCACTCACACACTCACACACTCACACACACACACACACACACACACACACGTAATATAGTAAATGTATAAATTTACTATAATAAAGTAAATGTATAAATATACTGAGTGTATAATAAATATATATATATATATATATTTATTTATTTATTATACACTCAGTATATTTATACATTTACTTTATATAGCATTAAGAAAATAACAACTATTTTTAAGACCAACATTTTCTGGCATTGTGACATTTTTAAGGATAATTAAGCACTTTTTCTCCCAATTCTCATAACTGCGGTGCAAAAAATAAATAAAACAAATATCTGTAATAAAAAAGAAAAGAATGTATTTATACATTATTGTAGTATTTGTATTGAATTTAACATATGCTGATTCTAATTTTTTAAAGATTCTTTTATTTTTTTTTTGCTGTATTACAAAATCACAGAAATGACATTTTTGGCATTATAAAGAGAATCTCAGGATGATTTTGATGTGAAATATGACCAGTTATGTTTTTTGTAAGATTCACTCATTAGCCTCTTGAAAGAAGTTGAAAACATGATTAAACAACCCAAAATATTTATTAAACGGGTCTCTGGTCCTTCGAATTCTGCAGAAATCCAAAGAGCATTCTGGGGAATCTGTGCAGGCCTAGATATACCACACGCTACTGCAACTGAGCTAGAAAAAAATGAATTAGGAAACTGCAAAAAGCATGTAAATACTGCATGTATACCTCCTATCCTCCTCCGACAGGTCACTTAAAGTACTGTCGTCAAAGACAGACTCAAGGTCTCCATTATGGTGGACGGCAGGTCGCGAGGATTTGTTCTGTTGGGGGGCAACTACATGGAGATTTCTCGCTTGGCTACATACAGTTTTCTTTTTCTCCTCATCTTCCTCACCACATGCTGGTGGTCTGTCAGTGCTAAGGGGCACAGATCTCATGAAGTTGAAAGTTAAAACCCCTGGTCGAACTACATCTATTCTGTGTGCCAGTTTTTGGCAATGTATTGGCATGTATAAACAGCACTCTTGGATCCAAGAGATACCGTATTCTGGCACAGGGTTACCCCATGTTCAATTAAAACAATCAAAATGTAACACTTTACTCTGACCTAATGTTGAAAAACAAGGGAATCGGGAGACCTAAGCTCTGGCACACAGGATAGATTAAGAGCAATTAATTACTGAATTGATCATTTAAAAAGATAATTACTGTATGTCTAATTAGTGGTTGACTTAAAATATCTTAACAAGGTAGAATAGGTCACTTAATTTGTCTAAACAGAGTTAGTGAATCAAAAAAGTTCTCCATTAATCCCATTGAGCAATGCGAGATATATACCTTCTTGATCTTCTACTACCCTCTTTTCCCAATGATCTGACATCAACCATCCCTTCCTGTTGAGGTTTTGGGTTGCCAGAGTTGGTGTCAATTTTCCTTCCTTTTCCTTGGTCAAGTTCGGCTCGTTCTCTGGATTCTCCAATATCCCAGAAAGCACAACTTTGAGATTCTCCCCTCATATCACTGGCCTTCTCTTTCTCACCCTAAAATAGAAGATGATGCATGTTGAATGCAAAGGTTGAACACATCTTTAATATTGATCCATGATTATAAAGCTGTATTTCTACATAAGAATGAGGAAGTTCTAGAATGAACAACATTGCAACAATGACAAGTCAGTGACATACAAGACAAAAATGTGCAAAGATCAAACACAATGTCTTCTTTTCATATTTAAAAAGAAGCTCTGGCAACAAGAGAAACACTTCAAGCTGACAAAACAGAGAAGTCCCAACCACAAAAATGGTTAAAGATGGTTGTTGGAAACTGCTCCGGTGAGACACATAATGAAAGCACATACTAAAACAAGTATGCCAGATCTTCATGAAGATGAGGACAGATGTTCAGACAACTGAAGGAAACGATCCTTGGCACACAAACACATGACAGATGAGGTGTGAACTGACGCCCATGTGCTGCTTCAAGTGTATCACTTGACACCAGCGCAAAAAATATACCTTTAAATATTTAATAGTGCGACAGACTGGATTCAAGACAAGTGCTGTTCAGGTCACACATCATGACATTAAGACAGAGAGAGGACAAGATGGAAAAACATGTTTTGTGGCTTTTAGTCGATCTCTGATAGCTTTGAGGCCATCTACTGAATGTGCAAGCTGTTGGAATACTGAAATACTGTATCCCACAATGCAACACGCCCAACTTAATAGTAAATACTAAAAACAGTAGGCAGTATAAAGTGTATGATATTGATATGTCCCGTCCCGACTCTCAACCCAGAAAAACTGTTCTTGTCAAATGATTTTATGGGGTCTCTTAAATGCAAGACGCAAATGGTTAGGAAAAGAAACAAAACGTTGGAATCAACTGAAATGGTATTACAAAAAGGTTTTAAAAATCTTAAGCATGTTGCTGAAAGAAGACAATAGCTCCGTTCCAAAATCCTTTAGAGCTGCTTTGCCATCTACAGCTCACATATGCAGCATGTCTTGTCCACACTAATGGTCGGAAGCACATTCATTTTAATACGTTTATGCCTCTCATCCACATAGGAACAGCATTTCTCTCCATCGAAAACGAAGACTTTCAAAACGCTCTCCAAAACCACATACTTTGGAAAACATACTAGGAAACTGAAACCCTAGGTTTCAAACTTAAAAACCCATAAGCAGGATGACTTCTGAGGTCAAGTCCATGCTAATACGTTTTGCTACAGTTACCCCTCTCAAACTTCTGGAATGTCTCGATTTTCAAGTATCGGATACTTTGGAAGACAATGATGTTATAAAAAGGGAAACATATTAGAGGACGTGGCCTAAGGCAGAATCCTAACCATCCTGGAACTGATTTGGAATGCTTTATATAGGCATAAGCGACAGCGCAACAGTGCCGTCCCAAATTTTTAGCTGTCCTGGGTCCAGAAGTATTTGTCCCACTATTTCATAAAATCCTTCATGAAAGAGGTGAATCACAACAATACAAAAGTTGATTTGAAGCAAAGAATTTGAAAATCAGACAAAAGGTACAAGACTGTGTATTTTACGCCTTACATGAGGAAGCGTCTCCCGACCGACTCGATTGCATCACTCAAGGTGCGGCATGGGCGGGCACTGCAAACTCGTTTGGCATTATTTGCTACTATTCTCTGATTGAGGGATTTCTCCCCTAGGATCGTGGACAATGTCTTTAAGAATTCCACTATTAACACATTATTTAAAAATAAAGGTTAAATAAAATGGTCTGATGGCTTAAACAAAAGCATATATCATTGATTAACAAACTCAGAGTTCAAGGTTTATAAGTTACAGATAAAAATCTATTTTTACAATGGAGAAAATGAATGGGATTTTTACTACTGGAAACAGAGTTGCGCTCTACAGTTTGGCGTATGCTGCTAAGCTAATTGCAAGAACTTTTCTTAAAAGCATTAAAATACCATGCAAACACAAATAATGGCTAAAAAAAGTCAATTTCAACATATTTTTAGCAATCATTTTCTATATTAAATAAACAATTTTCATTGATACTTTTTTGTATTGAATGAATTACATTTCAATTAGACATTTTTTGACTTTCAGAATTTTTTACATGGCGCTCGTCGCAATGCATTCTGGAATTGCCTTCTCCATGGAAGATACACGGGATGCTGCTTTAAGCCAGTCGCACAGAGGATGAAAAGTGCCGTGCGTGCGCTTTGCCTGTAGGACAATGCACAGGAATTGTACAAAACAGTAAATGTTACATATGAACGTTTGTGCACTTTTCTTGCAAGGTTTTTGTAAGAATTAACAAAGTTGATGCCGCTCGTTAAAGTGACGTCAGTGAGTTTGAAGGAAGGTAAACTATGCTTAGAAAGGTGATGTTTATAATGCAATTTTGCTATATATGGAGCCTAGGCTTTATTCAAGATGTCAAAGCAAAAAAAGACAAACTTGTTACTGAAACTTTTTTCTTTCATAGGCTTAAGTTAATAATGTATGTCCCTTGATAGCAATTTGGATCAAATTAAATAGAATGCTGAGCATTCATATCAAAATCCAAGTATACTTTAGCTTTAAAGGGATAGTTCACCCAAAAATGAAAATTCTCTCATCATTTATTCACCCTCATGCCATCCAAGATGTGTGTGACTTTCTTTTGTCCGCTAAACTTAAATGAAGACTTTTAGAAGAATATCTCAGCTCTTTTTGACCATATAATGCAACTTAATGGGTGCCAAACTTTTGAAGCTCCAAAAAAAAAAAAAATAAATCACACAAGTCAGCCTAAAAGGGATCCAACAAACTCCAGTGGTTAAATCAATATCTTCAGAAGCGATATGATAGGCGTGGATGAGAAATAGATCACTTTTAATTCTTCTCCCTGCCCAGATATGCTCGAAGAATTTCAAGCAAATAAGGACTTAAATATTGAACTATTTTCAGCCACACCCATCATCTTCTGAAGATATGATTAAACCACTGGAGTCATATGGATTACTTTTATGATGCCTTTATGTGCTTTTTGGAGCACCACAATTTTGGCACCCATTCACTTGCATTGTATGGACCTAGAGAGCTGATATATTCTTCTAAAAATCTTCATTTTTGTTCTGTAGAAGAAAGAAAAGTCATACACATCTGGGATAGCATGAGGGTGAGTAAATGATGAGATCATTTACATTTTTGGGTGAACTGTCCCTTTTAAGGGAAAACTATGGGAGTGGTGCTCTGTGGTGTCTCCGAAATCATGGGGCACTGTCGATGTTCGGTGGCGGCAGCGTTGGGCGTACATTAATTGAAAACAATGGTTTCGATTTTAGGACATCCGCTTGACATCCATGTGCAATTCCCTTTAGAATTTGGCCACAATAAGGTCTCTTAGAAGGCATCATCATTTTGCTGACTACTTTTTGGAAGCCTTCACGTTTTTATGATGTCTTAAAATGTTGTCTAGTTAGGAAGCTCACAAGGTTTTGGAACAGAGCTCTTGATTAGCAAAACCAAAGACAGGAAACAAATACATGGCAGTTTTGTTGTTAGGCCCGTCAGTGACTGATCAGTATTTTAAGATGACTAAAAGTCAGTATTGTTGTCTGCAGATGAAGCTTGCATTTTCCAATGCATAGACACTTTTACGTGAACAGAGTATAAGTGAATGAAGAATAAGAAGACAGGAGGCAAAAATGGAAGTCTTCATCGTTTCTAATATGTTTGTTTGACACTCCTGTTCTGGGGTCCTACCTCATGTCTGGACTTTGATAGACCCTCCTCAACCTCTTCAGAGTTGGAAGAGGACACTTCCAGAATTTTAGGTGGGACCTGCTGACTAGCTAGAAGCAATAGACCTCCGTTAGCCTTGGCTTCTTCAGGTTTAACATCTAAGTCACATCCAGATTCTGGGTGACTCCTACTGGCATCACCATCATTTTCTTTGCTTCTGCTACAAGTGGAGAAATCTCCCTGATCTGAGACCTCATCCCTGATTGGTTCTTGGATGTGAGGGCCATGTTGATCTTTTGAATGGTTGTATTGATAAAGTTCTGCATCGCTGACATTAACACTAACTGTGTGTTGTGCAGTTTTGGAAGGTTCCTCGGACTGCGAGTCCTCCAGGCCTGACTCTCTCTGCTCAGGTATGGGCAAAAGTAAGGCACTTCTCACCCGGGCTGTGGGATGCACTATTGGCTCCCTCTCTTCCTCACTGGAGTCTTCATCATCTGCCTCCTTCACTTCTGAAGCTTCCACCTCTACCTCCCCATCACCTTGATGTCCTTCTGTTCGTTCCTGTTCAGAATGGTCACCTGGATCCTTGTGTTCCAGTTCTCCAAATCGCTCCTGAAGTTCAGCAGCCACATTTCTGTATTGGGATTTGGTTTCCTTCTTTTCGTTCTCCACCCAAATGTTCTCATAACGATCCTCCCAGGAAACCTCACTAGCATTCTCCTCATTCTCCCCATCTCTCCTCACCTCATCTCCAGGAGAGGTTGGGAGCTCCAACGTGTCATGGTTATACGGGGTACTTACATATATTGAAGATGCGTGTAATGCCTCTCTTGCCTTTGTTTGCATAATTGAACAAAAGTATAGAATTAAGAATGAAAAACCAAACAAAGATCAACAAACCTGATTGACAAGGACTTCAGGTGAAACCTAAGCCACTTGTATTATATGCACGTGACTTTTTCCAACATTTACAACTGTTTCACTAACATTATTCATTCATATATGTAACTAATTAAAGCACTAAAATTACATCCTTAAAGGGATCATATCAAGAAAAATCTAATTTAATTTGATATTTTGACATAAGAGTTACAATTTTCACTTTGGCAGCTATATTTTGAACCTGGCAACAACCCTGCAAGTAAAAATTGCAACTCATTTCACATGCAGAGAGGTTAGCCATAAGAGAGACCTTTTAAGGTCTTAAAGATACAGAAGCAAAATAAAATAATATTATTTCTATGGGTTAGAGAGAGGTTTGAAAATGTTGTATGAGGCTGTTCAAACCAAACTTGTTTTGTGTCCATATGTGTTGCATATTTTAATTATACACTGCTTTGAAATCTTTGTGTTTTTTCAAATTCTTGAGCAAGAGTGCCACTTTTTTAAGGAATATTTTAGATTCAATGGAAATTAAGCTTGATCGACAGCATTTATGGCATTTTTGTAGCACAATGACAAAAATCATAACTTTCTACAGAAACTGTAATTGCTATTACTTTAAATGAATACAATTTACATTAAAATACTTATTTTGTGATGGATCAAATACCATATTTTTTTATGTAGGCTGCACATCAAAAACAAGCCAAAAACAGTTTCTGATTTATAACTGTTTTATCAGTTAACAAATCGTAAATGGTCAATTTAAAGGGACAGTTCACCCAAAAATGAAAATTCTCCAATCATTTACTCACCCTCATACCATCGCAGATGTGTATGACTTCCTTTCTTCAGCAGAACACAAACAAAGATTTTTAGAAGAATATCTCAGCTCTGTAGGTGCTTAAAATTCAAGTGAATGGTGATCAGACCTTCATAGCTCCAAAAATCACAAAGGAAATACAAAAGTAATCCATATGACTCAGACGCAAGTGTGGGTGAGAAACAGAACAATACTTTTATACTATAAATCTCTACTTTAACTTTCACTTTCTGATGTGAACGTGAAACAGGCACAACATGTGACTTTCAAATGTGAAAGTGAAGATTTAGAGTTAAAAAATGACTTTCATTGTTATCTGTTTCTAACCCATATTTCTAAATATATGGATTTAAACACTGGAGCCTTATGGATTACTTCTAGGTTTTCTTTATGTGATTTTTGGAGCTATGAAGGTCTGATCACCATTCACTTGTATTTTAAGGACCTACAGAGCGGAGATATTCTTCTAAAAATCTTTTTTTGTGTTCTGCAGACGAAAGAAAGTCATACACATCTGGGATGGAATGAGAGTGAGTAAACAATGAGAGAATTTTCATTTTTGGGTGCACTGTCCCTTTAATATTGGCCCTTTTATAAGCACTAAAACAAATCTGTTATTCAAAATGTTTAATATATTATACACAAAAGTGAGTAACGGTCATGTCTGTTATTGGTTACAAGCCACAACCACTGCAAAAACACATTAAATAGAAAATAAAATTTAAAACAAAAGTACACAACAAGTAGAACTACATTTTCATGATTAGTTTGTGAGCGCTGCAATTGTAATCTTGTTTATTTTTTCAATCAATTGTGCAGCCCTATTACAAGTGAACCTCAGAGACTAAATAATTACTTGAAAGGAATGACTTTGAAAAACTGGATGACAAGTGGAAAGATGTAGATCTTAGTGTCATGTGGTGACACTAAAGATACAAACCACTGAAGAAACAACTCCACTGTAACTCCCAATTGCTCCTAAGGATAAAACTGCAATTGTGCTTAAAATAATTGTTGGCGGAGTTCGTCATTATATGAATTCTGCCCACCTGATCTGAATGTTCACTTGCGTCAGAACTGCTGTCACCATCAACCTCATCCGCTGTAGGTATTTGCTCAGGAACTGAAGAGGAATGCAAACAAAATCAAACAATTAAATTAAATGCTAAAACAGGTGTATTATCCTGAATGTTCACCCTTTCCTACAATTTACCTGCATCAAGTTCAGTGATATTTGGCAGTGAATTTGTTATCTTGGCTGGACTGGAGTTGTCTGTATCCCAGTCTGATTCTGTGTATAAATGAATTGTATCGGATTAATTAATAAGCTTATGCAGATCCACATCCTGACATTCAACACAAATTTTCAGACAATCTGAAATTGACATATTGAGGCTCTGTTTCATTACCACAAATATTTAAAAAGTCTACCTTCACTCTCCGGTCTTTGGTTTGAGTCTAGGTACAGTCGTAGCGATGGTCGCGGCTTTGACCTGGCATTTGGATTTAGAAATCGTGGAGTAGGTAGAGGTGGTGTGGTTGTGGGTTTGCTTCTCTCTGGACTTGCTTCTTTATGTTCTCCGGCGTCTATGTCGTGCACCTGGGGTGTGATGGGTAGCATAGGAGCAGCTGGGTTTTTATAGAGGGGTTCTTCCTCCAGCTTATAAACTGGAAAGTTCTTACTGGCCTTACTGGTGATGCTGGCGGAGTCCCAATCCGAAGCATCTGTAAGGGGCAGTGAAAATAATGTGATACAATATAGACACAAAATAGGAAATAAATATGTTTTTAATTAGATTCTCCACTAAAAGATCTCTCCAGCTAAGCAGATAGATGAAAAATATGATGTATTATGGAGCTTATCTTGACAAGCATGATTCTATGTTTGCACCTTTATGCATTTTCTTTCATTTTTATTTGTTTTTTGCCTTTTTGCAATTAGTTGACCCTAGAGAGAGGGGAATGGCAAGTGCCAGATTCAAGCTCATGTAACCCACATGAGCATCACAGCTGAACGTGTCAGAGCATAATATGCATTAATTACTAGGCATATGATCTGACCATAGCAAGCAACAGCAGCTCTACAAATGTGCTACAGAGGTATGCAGAGCACACAAGCGTTTGAACGTCTGACCTGAAGGGAATTGACGCTTCGCTTTTCAGTCCAATAACACAAAAACACAAACACACTAGACTTACAAAAACAGTCTTTCAATGTAAAATTGCAAGAATATTTACATGAAGATATCAAGATTACCTTCAAGATCATCAGCATCTCCCAAACCAAGTTCTTCCATCAGGTCTGTAATAACAGAGATGTTTAAATAAAGTGTTAAAACCAGAATTGTCCCTCTACAGTTAAATGGCGAAGATTTCAAATCTTAACTGATGGATTACCCGTTTTCTTATCAGCTTCCTTTGAATCCATCAGCTTACTAAGAACAGACACTGGCTCCCTTTTCATCACTTTGGGCTGAAAAGAAAACATTTAGCAAAATGAAATTGATTTATATTAAATCATCACAGAGGCAGCAATGTAATGAAATTGATCATTTATAACAACAGTTGACTGAATTGGATCATTTTAGTCTTAGGTGAGCTATCTATTTATCTTTTATAAATGTTATCCTTTTAAGAATTTTTTATCTTCCACTCCCTCATTCTATCTATATTTTAATTAACAACTTTTCAACTAAAACTCTATTGTTATTGTTTTGCTGCCTTAACAAACAAGAAATGCAATTTGAAAATGATGCTTACCAATATTGCTGTTTCCGTCTCTTTCTCATCATCCTCATCATTTCTTAAAACTGAAAAGCAACAGGGTATGATGTTCAAAACTATCCTTAAAAACTAGAACTATCAATGGACAAATACAGGTTTACATGTAGTGGGTGCACAGGCATGCACATGAAATATGGAGGTCCAGTTGATGCCTGTGAACTGGGGTGTTAGAGCATCCAAATACTCAAAGACACTAGAGGAAATGTTACTGCAACCAAGTTAGTCAGCTGTAACAAATTCTAAAAGACCTCATGAAATCAAAATGGGAGTTTTGTGGGTCTCACTCCATGTCTGTTAGCTTTGAGGCCGCAAGTAATGCACCTCTAAAAGTTGACAAAATTAACTTTTAGCTGATATATGCATTAAAAATGTATCTTTTATCTTCTGGTAAAATGCACCAAAGGTTTTGATGACTCATCTTGCAGTACAAATTTTGTCTAATCTATTGTAGAATGAAAATGTAAAATATCAACCTGTTACTATGTCACAATTTATCAATATGTGCGACAGTAATGTACCATCCCAACTATTAGCAAGTATTAGTAGCATTATCAAGTCTAAAGCCTCTTTATAACATGCCATGTCAAATCACACGCCATGAACGCACATATGGCAAGAGACACATGTTACAAGGTGTTAATGTGACGACTGTAACGGAGAAAAATCGAATCATATTTACCATGGTAAATAAAATATAAAAACTGGTAATGTCTGGACATACCTTCAAGATTCTCCTCACAAATACTGGTCATGGATCTATGTGATTTGGCCTGATTGTGTGGACTACTCTGCTGATTTTTCCTTAGGCTCTCAGAACCAGACTATGAAGGAGAAAAATGAGAACACATCAAATTGAAAAGCAATCACAGATAGCCTTTTAGAGCTTTTTATATTCATCTTTCAATAAATATTATGACTTTCACAAAATTTTCACATTTACAACTGCAAATAACTCAAAATATGATCTAACTGATAAGATCAAAGTGTTATTTTTTACGGTTTTAAGTTTATAGATTATTTCCCCCCAAAAATGGTGTATTTAATTGTATATTTTAAATATCGCATCAGCATTACTATTACAAACCCCCCTTGCAGTTCCATCATGAACATTAGGGGTTTGTGAACCCCCGGTTTAAAAGCCCAACTTTAAAGCCCAAAGTACACTTAAGAGTTTGACAGTCAAACGCGAGGCTGTCAAAGTATACTCCATTTGATGGTGCGCGTATACACAGGCTATTGCCACATGCACGTTACAACTGTACGAGACACCAGAATACCTCTCTTCAAGAGTTTAGACCTATAAAGATATCTTTATAGTCATTCAAACTCAAGTTCTACAATTACATGCATCTCCTGACCTCCTCACACATTGACATACACATTCACTGTTGTTGTCTCCTGTTGTTTAGCGGCAATTACATCCTATTCTAGCACTTCTTTGTGACAACAACGCTCAAATGGGAGTTGGTCTGGGCGATATGTCTTAAATTATATCTCGATATATATCTTGATAACTTGTATTTGCTCTAAAATGGCTCGAAAGCGGGGAGTTTTTTTGTTTGTTTTAACAGAGGAACCATCATTTCTTCCAAACAGCTATTGTAGCCAAGTATATTAAATATTTTAAATACATTAAATAAAAATCTAATAATTAGTTTTTCATTAAATGAAATGTAATCATTTTCATTGATATGCACTTTATATTTATATTTCATACACAACGATACATAGTAGCTTAATAAAAAGGATTATTTACCTTGAAATGTTTTTACTACTTCACTGACTTATTTTTTAAACGCCAGTTGAAAATTGCATAATACAAAATTATTACTGTGGGACACGTCAGGTTGATTATTATAATATAATGCTGAATTATTATTTTTATTCTGATGATTACATTCACATTATACAAAAGTAATATATTTCTGTCCTGTTTCATCTTCACATGGGGGCTTTTATTTTGACACCAAAAGTGCTGCAGTATTTACTTCAACTTCACAAGGAGCTTTTAATT
This sequence comes from Xyrauchen texanus, assembly GCF_025860055.1. Lineage (NCBI taxonomy): Eukaryota > Metazoa > Chordata > Actinopteri > Cypriniformes > Catostomidae > Xyrauchen > Xyrauchen texanus. The sequence continues at coordinate 3,113,711 of NC_068324.1, forward strand.
CGACACAGAATTAGGTAGCTCAGCAAGTATTGATGCTGACTACCACCCCTGGAGTCACGAGTTCGAATCTAGGGCGTGCTGAGTGACTCCAGCCAGGTCTCCTAAGCAACCAAATTGGCCCGGTTGCTAGGGAGGGTAGGGTCACATGTGTCACCTCCTCGTGGTCACTATAATATCGCTCTCAGTGGGGTGCGTGGCGAGTTGTGCGTGGATGCTGCGGAGAATAGCGCGAAGCCTCCGCGCGCGCTATGTCGCCGCAGTAACGTGCTCAACAAGCCACATGATAAAATGCGCGGTTGACGTCTCAGAGACGGAGGCAACTGAGATTCGTCCTTTGCCACTACATCACCATTTGGACCTAAAGCGCATTAGGAATTGGGCATTCCAAATTGAGGAGAAAATACCAAAAAAAACTGACTCCAGGGTAATATAACACAATGAATAATGTTACAAATTTACACTCAATATTTAAAAAAAATGATCATATAAAAAAAAGTTTGCTTGATTTACACTGCTAAATAAGGTGGATACGAGTCATCACATTCTGTGGAAAAAGGTGCGTATTTGACCGTTTACAATGTTCTGCTTTTCATGAAACGCTGTAATCTCCTTTTATGTTATTCTGTGTCATTTTTGTAGATTTGTATAATAACTTGAAACTGTTACTAATGTTTGGAATTGCATGAATGCTTGAACCTGCATTACTTTGATTTCACAATGTAGATGAACTGATCTGTCTTTAAATCACAGCCTTTTGTGGATTAATAATCACATATGACCAACTTGCCATTTTTATGTTATTTTGTTTAATTATGCAGCTCTGAATGATTGTAAAATTATTCTACTGATGTGCTCTTTATGAAACTTAATGGCCAAATGAAAGCACATTAAAATCATTGTGATATTGGTAAATTTTACATCGCCAGCAAATTTATCTTGATTATGTGATTACCGTAATAATTGATATATCGGCCAGCCCTAAATGTAAGTGTTGCCGCCTTGTGGGCACACTAATTAGTGCAAATAAATCCAGCCGTATGTGCGTTCAAACACGCGCGGTTAGAAAAATCGGGCTGTGTGTGTTCAGTGCTCACGCACTCTGTTGATGTTAAGGTTAGCTTCATTCGTCCTCATTTGACCGAAGTATACTTTGGGCTTTAGTAGAAGTATACTTCTGTTTTACACATGCCACTACATCTTATGAACATTGCGTGATAAAAATGTCATCATCAACACAGTACGCACGTATCTAGTTTTTCTAGACAAGTGTACAGTCAGCGTCTGTGCGCATGAAATGCACGTGCCTGCCATAGACTGTAGTAAAGAGTTTCAAAGCAGTTGGGATGCCCATACACCGAACACATCCATACGGGCTTGCAGTCAAAAGATTATACTTTGAAAGACTGAGCACTTGACCATGCGCGAGACTGAATGTCACGCGAAAAAACCCTAGTATACCCTAGCCTTTAGGGTGATGGTAATGGTGTAGGCATGGGTATGTACCTTGCTATTATGTCTGGAGTTTAAGCACATGCCAGGTGGGTATACTTACTATCAGAGACCTGAAAGTTTAGCAATGCCAATTTCTAAACTGGAATACTGAATGGAGATTTCACCAGCTTTGCTCTAATATAACTGACACACACCTCTGAATCCCAAGGGGAATCGTCATTTTCATCTTCCTTCTCAAGGCCTAACTCTGAAAGAAAATCTGAAAAATACATGTATAGGGTATTCAGTCACAAAGATAACTCAAGAAGCATAAATATGACAAGGTCACCAAGCGAACTAAAATGTACCCCTTTCATTTCCTTTTGAAGTTCTAACATTTTGAGGATCTTTAGCCTTTTCACACATTTTATCTAGTCCTTTCTTCTTCTTCTTCTCCTCCTCCTCCTCCTCTTCTTCTTCTTCTCCATCCTCCTCTTTTTCATCCTCTGTGGAGGCTTCCTCCTGTTTTGCAGAAGATGAGTTTTAAACCAATACAACCTCAGAGCAAAATATCTTTGAATCAAGGCAAAGCAAAGTAGTAGCATGGAAAACAAATATGACATTTTCAATGAGATGAAATTTGTAAAAGAACAAAAAAAAAGATCCAGCGGGGAAAGGCAAGGACAGATTTGTCAGGGTTGTCTTCAGTTGGTAATTTCTATTATGTATATGATCTATTGTACAGACACCAAAATGTATCTACCACATCTATAAGCTACATCTGCAAACCAAAGGTCAACACCTACTATCCGCAAGCTACGGCTATTCTAACTGTCATTTCCGGAGTACCTGGAGTGATCCTTGCTTTGAAATGCTTTCCTCCATTACAGACTTGTTCAATGAGTTCTGCTCATGCACTTTCTCAAGTTCATCCTCCTTACCACCATCTCCATCAGAATCAGAAGTGAGATCAACTTCATCTATGAATGTGTAGGGAATGTCTTCTTGAAGAGTTGGTTCTGCTTCAAGCACCTCTTTTGGATGTTCATCTGTAAACTCTGGAGAATTGTCGTCCTCAATAAAAGAATTAGAACAACGAGGAGATTCTTTTTTTCTAGAGGTATTCATTACTGCCTTTGACTTTTGAATCAAATCATTTGAGAGAGGATTGATAAATCTTGAAGGTGATTGACTATTTGGATAATAATGTTGAATACTTGGTCCAGCAGACTGTTTTGGACTTGGGGATGAAGTGTGTTTGTGACTAGGTTTTGTTGGGGATTTTGGATTTGCTGGGATTGGGCTTCTTTTATTTGAAGGTCTGGGACTACTTGAGAGAGATCTCATTAGGCATGGTTTCTCCAATTGTGGTGGACTTGACAAGGTGAATCGCTTTGGGATTTGAGAAACACTACTCCCCGAGAGATTTGATGAGGTAACGTGTCTTTGGCTTGAGGGTTTTGGACTAGAGTTATTCTCACCAGAAGAGTCCAAAATCCTCTTCTTAGATAAGGATTCATCTATTTTTCCAAAGGGTTTCTTATGGAAAATGCCTGTGATAGTCTGCAGCTGGCTTACTCTTTGGACGTCAGGATATTCATCATCTTCAAACACAGAATCATCTCCAGAAACATCAGAGTTCTCACCCATTTCAGAAACACTGTCTGATCCACCTGCAACATCATACTGCATTTGCTTTACTTTGCTGTCTGAATCTTCACTTTTACCTTCCTCTTTGTTGTCAGTTATACTCTGGTCTTCAACACTTTGATCATCACATCCAACAATCATGGACACAGGTAAGGTTTCACTGTCATCATTTTGATCCATGTGACCAGGTTCTTCATGAAAAGGCCTCTGAGAAAGTTCAATAGGTTCAACAGGTTCTAAAGATGTCCTCTTTAAAGTATTGTCATCCTGAACCAAAGCTTCATGATGTTCCTCTTCTTGATGTTCCATGAATTTAACTGGTACTTCAATAGTTGGTGCTTCAGGTGTTACATCACTTTTGTCTGAGACAGACCCCCAAGAGACCTCTGGGCTCTCTGGTTCCTTCTGTCCCAGCAGTGCCAGAAATAAGTTCGGTGGCTGCTCCATTTCATGTTCTTCTTCCTCGTCAACAACATCCCAATCACGATCATCATTGCGGTCTGCAGCAGGTATGGCCTTTGATTTAGGCAATGTTTTCGGGGCACTGGGGCATTCAGGATTAATAATTTCATTGCTAGGGTCAAGATTAGGCATTCCTTCAGTTTGTCGAAGTGGAATTACATCAGCTTCACCTTGTGTGGACTGAAGTTGTTGTTCTTCTTGGGTTGTCCATTGCAAGGCTAAATGTGAATGACTGCTTTTCCCAATTCTCAACAGCTCCTTATCTTCATCAACATCCCAATCACCTTCATCACCTTCATTTGGACCTTCGTTTTCAGTTGGACTCTCAATTGGTTTACTTTCTGATGTTCTGCACACACTCTGTAAAGATGTTCTGGGTTTTGCAAGAGGAACTTGATTGTCATTGGCCTCCTCGTTTTCTTCCTCATCAAAGAATCTTGCCTCAACCCTAATAGCTGACATAAGACAGCCATCATCGAAATCAAGGATCCCTGGAATTGCACCTCCATAAAGTGACATTTCAGGAACTGTTTGTGTCACGTCCTTTAAGTCCTCTGGAGCCTCTAGATCTAGATGTTTTTGATCTGTCCTTACCTCCAGAAGACTGTCCCCCGAGACTGTGTCCTTCATCTTGTACCTTCCAGGCTGAATCTGAATATTTTCACCAGCCTTTCCTTTTATTCCTGCAGTACTGAGAGTTTCAGTTTCATCTGGAGTCATGTTTTGGGGCAAGTCAAGAATGTCTACGGTCTCACAAGCCACAACAGCTTTAGTTTCTTCATCTTCCTCTTCTTCCCCAGTATTATCATCATCTCTTCATTTTCACCATCTTCATTTTCATCATCTTCTTCTTCTTCTTCCTCCTCCTCCTCCTCTTCTTCTTCACTACCATCAACATCATCCTCACCATCATCATCATCATCATCATCATCATCGCCTTCTTCAGAGTCTTCCTCTGGACTTTCATTACCTTCCATGTCTAGTTTACTAACAGAGGGTAGCTCTTTTAACTCACTCTGCCTACCTGCCCCAGCAGAATGGAATGGGTTGGAGAAAAAGGTACAGAAAACAAAGAGGGTAAGAGTTAGAAAATGTACCAGATTGAGTGAGGACTACCTTAAGGGTGCTGCTGAGGTAGATGGAGCTCATCTGGGGTGGGTGGGGTAAAGAGGCGGGTGAGGGCGCTACAGGGGGTTGGGTGGAGGAGCTGCTGAAGGGGTGAGGTCTGGAAAGCGGTGGGTACTTTGCAGCCTCGCCTTCACTGTCTGGCTCGGACTCTGATCCGCTCCAGGATTTATCTGCATCCCGATTGGCAATGACTATGGGACAGAGGCAGAATAAATAGGAGGGGACAGACCATTTGTAGAAAAATGGAGGGGAGAAATTGCAATGCTCAATATATATGGCACCTGTCATAAAGGAAGTCTAGCCTTTCAGAAAAGAACTGCCTTATTGATTGCTGATTAAAAGAATTACAGCATCTTGGGGCAATTTACATCAGATGTGCTTTCGTGTCTGTCTGCAATGTTTTTTTAATTGTTTTTCTATACAAACATGTGCTAGACAGACCCTTTGACTTTTGCACTCCATCTTACTGTTTTTTTTAACGTTTTCGCAGAAGTGCCATGATTTTTAAAAAACATTAAAAACGTGTCTTGTGGGAGTCACGTAACGCTATGCGAGTGGAGGCCGTTTAAGGGGTAAACTCCGCTTCACTTTGCTACAATCATCCTTTTAATCAATATTATCAGTAAGAACTGAAATAGTTTTGATTGTTAAACTATGCTGGGAGTATAGGATGTCGAAAAATTAGAAACAGTGAGCCTGTGGGGACATTTACGGTCGCACACACACCTCTCAAGATCAAAATGGCAGGGTTCCAGTTGAAAATGACATGCAGGTCAAAATATTGTGAAACTTTTTGCAGCACTAATGAACAACATGGAGGGCCTCGTAGAAATGTCGAGGGACCATATCTGTGAAGGCAAAACTTTCCACCTTGATCACGAGAACAGACGAGGCTCAAAAGTGAGTCGAGTTTCTGGAAGATGCTGAGAAAGAGCTGCAGGCTAACCCACTTGCAACCAAAGTTTAAATGGACCAGGTGTGGTAAAAAGGATGATATGGAGGATATGGAGAATCGAAGCAGACTTAATAATGTTAATAAGTTCTTGGATAGGCTCATTCCGAAGCACTTGTGTATGGTTGACACAGCTGGCCGCCAACTTGAAATAGAGTGTGTGCACAGAGCTCTCTGTCAGCTTCCCAAAACAGGTGATAGGCCCAACCCATTGGCAAGAAGTCAAAAGGTGCTCCTTCATTTCAAGAATGGTTCACCGAATTGGGCAAGGTGGTGGCATTTGAAAAGATGTCATATACATAACATATACTTGACCTTTCTGGAGGGCTCTTAGTGAGGACCATAAGGAAAGAAACATGATTATCTATGAAATTGTAAATTGTATTCTTTATCCTTAATTTTTCTTTTCTCATTTTTTGATGATTTATATTTTCTAAAAAAAAAATGTGCATGTGTGTTTGCATGCATGTGACTCAGGTTTTGATCATGGGTATGTGGATTGGGAGGGGGTGGGAATAAATGGGGGTTAAATGGGGATAATTGTTGATTTTGTATTTATATATTATGCATTTATTTGTTTTAGAAGATTTTTAAAAAGTGTTAATCTCAAAAACGTGTCTTGAGACACCCGTGTTTGGTTCTATTTGTTGCCCTGCATCTACGTGTCTTTTTTAGCGCAAGAACGTGTTTGGTCTGAACGGCCACTTATTGATCTAAAAGCTGCATACATATTAGCTAGACCCACCTGAAAATCAATCTGTAAAATGTTTGATATTTGTGATGATTTATGATACTATGATTTATGATATGATATCAATCTTTCTCCATTCAAGCAGAAAGGTAATTGCATGCTAATTACTACCTAGAAAATACAGTAGCTGTCGTGGACCAACTAGATTTGAAGGGACTTTGCTACAGGGCAGGGGCTTCAAATTACTGCACAACCACAATGCTTATAGATGTTACAAAGTTAAGATTTAAAACTCACCCTCTATCTTTTCCCTTTTAGAGGTGCTTATAAGCTTCTTTAAGTTCACTTTTGGTTTCTGTGGAAAAGAGATTTACTCACATATTTTTACTTTACATGTTATTCAAAGCTGTTGTAATGCAGAGCTGAGAAATACCTTTGGACTCAAATCTAACTCATCATCCTCTTCTGATGAAGGCCAGGAATCGGCAACACCACTTTTTGATGCCCTACATTTGGGGCACAGGTTAGTGCTTCACAACAAACCCATTGAAACATTTGTATTTACAAGTAATCACTCACTGTTACCCATTTGACAAAATAATGCACTCCATCTGACCTGCTAATGGAGTCTGTGTGGGAACTGTCCTCGGTATCTGAGGACAGAAATACAAGAGAGATTACCGGAATAGAACCTGGCCAAGCAGATTACCAAAAATACATTTGGAAATTTCTACTTAAGCTCACAAAAGATGTTGTTGTTTGTGCTTTAAAGTATGCAATCTAGTAGCTATCTGTCAATGGGTCTTACAAAGTTTCTAACTTTGGGATCATTCTCAACGCTATGCAAAGTGCCATTACCATTCTGTTGTAACACTGAATTAACTTATACTGCTATTAATATTTTGTCTAATGCTTTAAAATGGTGAAGGATGTTGCGTCTCATCTACAACATATAAATGATGGTGGCACACACTGTAATACCTTTCCCTGCTGTTGCAGAGAAGCCTCCTGCTGCTATAACAGATGAGTATGAAGCAACAGTAGGAAAATAAAAATTATTAAAACACTGCAGGCCACTATGACACTGAATACTCATACATATTTATGAGTGCAAACAACACTAAAAACATTAAATTATGTAGCTCTCTGAACAGGTTTGGCTGGATTTTACTCAAATGTATTCACCATCTTTATCCAGAGCTGGTAATCCTAGAGGCAAACCGACCCCAAAACTGCTGGCACTTCCCAGAATGGACCCCCGGTTCTTTTTGTCGGCAGCTAAATGGGACGGAGACTGCAGAGATTTTCTCTTTGTTCCATGCTCGATGATCAAATGTGAACAGCTGGAAATGGCAGGATGATATGTTACTTTTATACTGAAAAAATAACAGCATATAGGATTGTAACAACATGATGGTGAGAGTAAATAAAGAATTTTCATTTTTGGGTGAACAATTGCTTTAATACCAAGAGGTGAGTTTAAAATGTAATCAGGCAAACAAAGGAGGCCCTTACGCATGGTGTCCATTCATGATGGCATAATCGTCAGAAGACCATCCCTTGTCGTCTTTCACCATGATGTCAGCATCATATTGCAGAAGCAAACGCACCATACTGATTTGTCCATTGCATGCTGCAATCATCAACGCAGACCTAAAAAGAGAATTAAACACACAATGTGAATGATTTATTCAAAAGGGTTTATTAAGATCTTATGATTCAGACTGAAAACTCATGAGTCCTATTAGTGTTTTCCTATCTTATCACAGACTATAAACTCAAAAATTAGCTAAAATATAACTACTTTTGCCACGGCGGCACCACAGGAAACATTGGTATTCATTTTAAGGTGCATCTTTCTCACCGTTGCTCCTGGTTCTTCACATTAACATCTGCTCCCTCTTTCAGTAAAAGCTCTGTCATGTCTGGGTGGTTTTCCATCAAAGCTAGCATCAGAGGTGTGTTACCATCCTGTCAATCAAACCAGACAGAACAAAACAACAAGACCACAAGAGTTGATAGACAAAGACAATTCTGCCATATATAGCACACTGATTGACAATTAATACACAATATATTTATGGTTTACAGTTGCATACGCAGTTGCATATTTTCATGAATCTCATTTGAGTGTGCAAAACTATAATTAAACCATTAATAAGTCTCGAAGTGCACTTTTCAACTGTGGCACCGTTTTATTTAAGCAGTCTGACATTTTCACTTCAGACTTCACTAACCACATGAGCTTGGGGTGGTTACTGGTTGTCTGAAGATGGCAATCGGAGAAGTTGGAAACGGTCATTATTTTTGCAATTCACAGTGAAGAAATTACCCACTTTAACTTTAAGTATAAGACACCTGTTGTGTGTTGATAAGACTGCAGTAATCTGAAGTCCTGCTGAGATATCTGCTAAGGTTTCACCTTGTTCTTAGCATTGATGTTGGCCGAGTGCTCTAAGAGCTGCAGTGCCATAGATGGGGAGGGGATGCGGGCGGCCAGGTGCAGTGCCGTGTTTCCATTGATGTCCACAGGGTTGGGGTCAGCCTCATGCTCCAAGAGCAAAGACACGCAGCGGTCCTGCTCACATTGTACTGCCTGCCAGGCATCAAAAGACATATATATCAAACTTTTGAAACTTAGGACCATTGAGGGACTTGTACACAACTATTACACAAGGTGCAAACATTCATTGATGCTCAAGAAGGCAACACACTGGGGCCTGGATAGCTCATCAAGTAAAGACGCTGACTACCACCCCTGGAGTTCGCTAGTTCGAATCCCAGGGTGTGCTGATTGACTCCAGTCAGGTCTCCTAAGCAACCAAATTGGCCCGGTTGGTAGGGAGGGATGAGTCACATGGGTAACCTCCTCATGGTCGCTATAATATGGTTCGCTCTCGTGTGCACGTGGTTAGTTGTGTGTGGATGTCGCGGACAATAATGTGAAGCCTCCACATGCGCTATGTCTCCACGTAACGCGCTCAAACGAGCCACGTGATAAGTTGCACGGATTGCCGGTCTTAGATGCGGAGGCAACTGCGATTCATCCACCACCGCCCGGATTGAGGCGAGTCACTATGCCACCACGAGGACGTTGGGGGGGAATTTGGCATTCCAAATTGGGGAGAAATAAAGGAGAAAAAAAAAAGAAGACACTACTATATACATACTATATACATTATGTAAATATCTGTAACGTAGATTCTGAAGAGCAGTACTAAATAAAAAATATATATTTTATCTCTTATAAATTATGTAAGAGGTGTGAACATTTATGAGAGAAAAGGGAAGGCAAACTTATGCATCTTCTCAACTATTTATACTGTTTATTAAACCTTTGATTAATTATCATCTTCTTTTTCTTCGGCTTTCTGTTGTGTTTCTGAGCAGCAATCTAAATTGAGCAAATCTGTGATTTGCCGACTAAAAACAGCCATTTGGCGCATTAATGTTTCAGTTTAGGAGCCAATGGCTCCTAAGTAATTGTTTTAGTCTGAAGCCCTGATATTATGTAAATCATAGAATAGAATAAAGCTAGTTAATATTACTATAAATTGAAAATTATTGTATATCATGTAAATCATAAAATAGATTAGAATAGGATAGAACAGAATAGAGCCAGTTGAAATTAATCTAGATTAGAAATAGCTTTGAAAACCAATATAAGGTTTTTTAAAGCTATTTTTGCTAAAATCTCTAAGTGATTCAGGACGAACTTTGCAAAAAATCTTTTCAAAAGATTTGGCAGAATAAAAAAATTTCTCTAGGAGATAAACCCGGCACAATCTAATAAAACATGCATCAAAGACAATGAATTCTGGCACAACACACAAAACGGTGGATCTTTGGCAGTGGGTGTAAATTATCTGATGATCCCTAAATTCCAACTACAGGGTTGATTTCATGTAGTTTGTTTGTGATGCATGGGTCCCGTTCAGTTGGCCATTTGTTGATAATATAAGATAGTATGATGGGTTTAGAAATGGTTGTAGAATGGAATAGAACCATTGGAAATGATTATAGTATGGGGGAAAATATTTTGTCGTGAAAACCATGGAATAGAACAGAAGAAAGCAAGTTAAAATTAATATAGGTTGGAAATTGCAGTGTGTCATGAGTAGAATATAAATTAATCAAAGAGCCAGTGGATATACAGTAGGTTGGACATACAGAATAGAATAAAGCCAGTAAAAATGTATATAGGTTAGGAATTGTTGTATGCCATGAATAGAATAGAACAGAATAGAATGAAGCCAGTTTAAATTATTATTGGTTGGAAATTGTTGTATGTAATGAATAGAATAGAGCAATAAACAATACATAATACAATATACACTAAAGGCTTGCATGACCGATTACAGCCAAGAGCTAAATTAGACTGATGAGTGGTGTGAAATGATCTTGGATTCAAAAACACAAACCTTCATTAAGGCGGAGCGGTTCTGATTGTCGCATAAGTTTAGCTTCACTTTGTTCTCCACCAAAAACTGAACCACATCTGTGTGTCCACAGGCACAAGCGATATGCAGTGCAGTTCTGCGGATTAATCAAGGAAAGTTGCGACAAATCAGAACATCACTATAGCCACAAATGTCCAAGACAACAGCAAAGAAGACCAAGCATAGGTTAATAACTACGCATGTAGTAAGAACATCTTCAGAAAAACTGGCTAAACAGTGTGAGATTTCTGGTGAAGCTAGTTAAGAAGGCTGGTGACACCAACAAACCAGCATCCAAAACTGTACATTTGCTGTACTTTTCAGCAGGAATCAACAAACAAAACAGTTCAACCATTACCTGTTTTCCTTATCCAGCTGATTCAAATCATTCTTTTTGGCCAGCTGTCTGAGTTTGGCCACATCTCCACTGCATGCAGCCTTGTGCACCTTCCCGAGGTCCTTCTCCTTCACATCATAGCTGGCTGACAACACGCTCCCTGTCTCAGAAGGGCTGGGGGAGCCCTTCTTTTTCTTGAAATTGAATATTTTCTTCATGCTGTGTGTCAGCACATTTCCCACTGTGGATCAGTGTCTACCTGAGGGTCAGGCACAGATCACCTTACAGGTCTCGTCCAATAGCTTAAAATAAAACCAACAAAGAGGATTACACTTATTTAATAATGACAAAGAGACTGGTCAACCTGTTGCATGCAGGTTCAGTCTGCATAACTTCTGCTACCTTGCTGCTGCATCAATTTGGAGGTTCTACCAAGATAGCATGACTTCAATCTGTAGAACGAATAATAAAAATGTATAAATGGTATTTGTAAAGAACTTGTCTAAAAAAACATCGCGACTCATTGGTTTTTATCTTGAATGAGCTACTATAACATAAGAAGCAAATACGATGCAAATACAAAATAAGCACTCGTTTAAATAAAAATACACACATTTACATTTGTTTACAAAAGCTTGAATTTCAGAGTGAAAAGCTCATTTTGACACGCTAATCTGCAATAATTGTCAAACAAACAGCCTGGCAGGTTACAAACTCACCTATACTGTCGTCTTATGCGAAATATAACAAGAAAAGTTTGTAAAATAATGTTTATTATCGAGTTAGACACGTCGAGTCTCACGATGCTAGCAGGCTAGCTGCTTCTGTTACCATGGGAACAGTATGAAGCACACATTTTGGCATAATTCGTCGTCGAATTGTGTACTATATAAAATAGTGGCTGTTTTAATAATTTTATATATTGGTTAAACGTGTCGAAATAATTACATTTGTGTTTAATAGTAAGAATGAGAACTAAATCCAGCACAGAACGTTTAACGTTTGACTGTGTTTCCACGCGGAACAACGAACGTGGGAACGTCAGCGTGGATGCGGTGCTTTTTACTTTCTCATCCTGCATTGGACGGTTTGAATCAATGATTGGCATATGCATGCTCCAATGACAGTACAGACCCGCCTTTCCGGAAAAAGCTAAATTGTGATTGGTTAGATACGCTGTGACAGGCAGACGCATCCTTTAATCATAGAAGCGGTTGTTTTACAGCTCATTTATAATTCGTCAGATAAGAATTTTAAACTATTTAAACCGTTTTGAGCGGGTGCCGGAAAAACAAGAGACTGCCGTGTTGGGGAGTGACACGCTAGTTATTTTAGCATCTAATGTTTCTAAAAGAAAGAGTGGAAGAGGATTATACTTCTTTACCGGATTATTAGGTTTTCATTTTTGCGCAGCCATCGTCCATAAAGGTTTAAGAGGTAGATGGCGATTTTTAAATATAATTCTGCATTTGAAAGTTAGCTTTACTTATAGTAGTCATATACTATTCATATTTCATTTCAGTCACATTTGAGCCATTATAGATTGTGTGTATGTGAAAACAGTAATAATATATGTATGAAGTTTAACAAATATCTGCCTGGGCATGTTTGTTGGGGTTCAGTTTACAAATGTCCCGCAATAATAGACAGGTCGCATTTGAATTGAATTAAAAAAAATAAAGTAATGCGTTTATACTTTTCTGTTGTTCATGAGAAATGCAGTGTAAATACTGAATTTATCTGTTGTAACCCTACAGATATGGCAAATAAAGCTTTTTTTTTCCTTCTTTTTTTTCAGTTCTGGCCGCAAATGAGTATTTATTACGCTTTGCTTTTGTTGTCAGAATTTAAAATTCTGGATGGAAAAAAAGAGATGCATTGTGTTAAGTTTGCTTGAAATGCATTAGTATGCATGTAGAGAAGCTAGTGTGTGTGTTTTCAACATAACAAAGTTTTCTAACAGTTCCATCATTGTTCAGTGTAATTCTCTTTAATAACTAGTGTGATTATCAAATCCATGCAAGTTGTTTTTATCCCCCCAAAATGCCTGGTAAAAGCTGTGAGCTTTGTTTACTTTTTCTAACCATGTCATCTTTATTTGACAGAAAGGAAGTCCCACAGTTGTATTAATTTTGCTTTGCTTCATTCATCAAAATTAGATGCAAAATTAACCATTCTTGTGCACTTCCAGGGGCGCAACCATGAGTTCCTTGCCGGAGACCACCCATTCCCTCATGCAGGTTTTTAATGGGAAACTGCAGGATTTTACCAATGAGATTGAAAATGTCCACATGGTGTGGCTGGAGGAGATCCAGCAGGAAGCTTATCGCATGTTCTCCAGGTGAGGACACGTTAGTGGTACAGTTAGTATGATGTGGAAGGTGTTATACACTTCCATGCAGATGTGCATGAGTCACATCAGTTACCACCCAACAGTAACTATCAAGTTAATGGATTAGTTGAATTAGTTTGTGATCTGTGATGTTTTTGTGGTACAGTGACTTCAGCACAGAGCCAGAACTCATGCCAAAGACTCCATCACAGAAAAAGACGAACCGCAGGAAACGAGTGTCAATGGAGCTCAATGAGTCTCGCAGCAAAAGACGGTGAGACTTCATACATTTACACTTCACTGATGGCTATCTTGTTTGTTTTATAAAAGTGGTGCACCCATTACTGGCCAATATTGGAATTTTCAAACAGTAAATAATGTTTCTATGTCAAGTCTTAAAGAATTACACCATTATTCATCTTTTCTATAATATACTTCCATAAATTTTATAATATCTGGCATCATATTGGGTTTTTTGACCATTATATAGAAACAAAAGAGAGTTCCAGATTTTATTAGGCTTTTTTGCACTCTGGTTTGATTGGATGTCAGCCAAAATAGGATTTTGCAGATACCGGTAACCAGATGCCGTTGATTTGTGCCGATAACCAATAGTAATTAGTAGCTATCGGCACAGATTAAACATTAAAACTAATATATCGATCTATATATTGATCTCTAGCTTTTATACTGATCAGCCACAACATTAAAACCCCTGACAGCTGAAGTAAATAACATTTATTATCTTGTTACAATGGTACCTGTCAAGGGGTGGGATAAATTAGGTAGCAAATATAGTCATTTCATGAATTTCATGTGTTGGTAGCAGAAAGAATGGGCAAGGGTAAGGATCTGAGCGACTTTATAATATGCATATAGTAGTGTGTTGCCTTCTTGAGCATCAGTGAATGTTTGCACCTTGTGTAAGATGTGTGTATGAGTCCCTCAATGGTCATCAGTATCAAAAGCTGGATCTCATATCACAAATAAATACATTTATTTATTTCTAATACACCTCTGGAAAGTTCTTCACAGATACTTTTTTTTTTTTTTAATTAACTCAAAGCATTTATTGCTGAAACTGTGAAGGATGTGGTAAGGGGCCATTTGAATAAATGTTAAATTTATTTGTATTTTTCATCTTTTATAATACTATAAACTGAGGGATACTGCCGCTCCCTATACACATTTTACGCAGCATTCAAAGGTACCTTCTCCCTATAGGAGCACCGTCTTGCCTCCAATGTTTGCAGGTATCATTCAGATGCCTTTTGTATTGTGATTGATCATCAATGAGCGATGTTATCCTCTTTGTAGTTTCTCTAAGGGTAAACGCAGCAACCTGCGTCGCTCCTCGGTCCAGATGACCCTGAACACCATCTCTGAACTCGTTAAGCCACATGTTCCAGATGACAGCTCGGAGAGCGTGATGGAAGAACCTGCTCGCTGTACACGTCGCAACAAAACTACCACCACGGCCCAGGGCGAGCCTGTCAAACGCAGCACTCGCACCAAAGCCAAGAAAGAAATGGGCAAAGATGTAGTAGAGAACGTTCTTGAAGCAAAAGGAGCAGATGAGGTGCAGGATTCAGACTCTGGTCGGGATGAGATGCTGGTGTCTGAAGCAGTGGTAAAGATCAGTTCTTCAGAGCGCTTGAGTGCAGAAATGCTGCTGAATTCTGGACCGTCTCCGGGCCGAACTGCCAATAAAATCATCATCGCTGCGACTTTGACGACGACTCGGGACGCAGTGCAAAAATCAGCCCGCCGGTCACAGGTGGTACGTCGCTCGCTGGTGGGCCTCAGGCATAGCATGACCCAGGAAGCAGTGCGTAGGGCATCCCGGCGCTCCTTCCTGAAGAAGAAAGCAAGACTGGGCAACTCGACCTGCAGCAGCTCCGTCAGTGGTGAGACGTGCACAATTTGCATTTCATTAAGTGTTATTGCTGTGATTTACACAAATGAACATCCATTTACTTAAGCTAGCCATGCAGAATGATAAAGCATGCTCTTTTTGAAGTTTTGAGTGTGTGTTCATTGCATGATCTTTCCAGAGGACATTTGTATGGATGTAGAACCTGGCGACACGGAAGATAACGAAGAACTGTAAGTGGTTTGCTTTTACTTTTTCAGCTGTGATTGAGTGATGTAGTGTGGGTGAATATTTATATTTTTCATGTTATTTTATTTGATGCTTTACTTTAATGTGACTTGCAGAACATTCTTCAACTTGATCAAGGGCACAATGTCCACCTCGGCACTTCTAACCACTTTCTCTTCTCTGTTTAAGGGATGAAGTGGAACAGAAAGTGGCAGAACAAGCCACTGAATCCAACAATGAACCAAAAATTGCCCAACCTAAGGTATGAAGAACGAGTTTGTTTTGAGTAGTTGGTTTTCCTTTACCCTTGTTGATAAGAAATGCAACACCTGACAAACCAAACACTGATGATGATGGAAACTTAACCTGCATTTAACCGAAGCCTGTGTGTTTTTATAGGAGCCTGAACCAAAGATGGCTGAACAAAAGGGAATAGAGATAAAAGATGAACTTGCAGAAGAGATCACAAAATCTCCCACCACCAATGAGAACTGTCGTTTCACGCGATCCATGGCTCACACTTCAGAAACAGGTACACGTCTAAAGGTGCAAATACACAGCATTGACCAACAGGAAGTTGCTTGTTTTGGCAGTGACCTCTATTTTGAGTTATATAAAAAAAAAATATCCTGGCTCTTTCAAGCTTTATAATGGAAATGAATGGTACCTTAGATTTTGAACCCCCAAAAAAGCGCATTCATCCATCAAAAAAGTAATCCATATGGCTCCAGGTGTGCAAACGATGCGTTTTTGTAAGAAAAATATCCATATTTATGACTTTATAATCACTGGCTTCCGGTAACGATCGCCCACGCGTTCGAGAGAGTTGAGTTCTGGCGTATGATGTAGGCGTAGCGTAAACTCCGGTGAGAAGTGACGAACGAGAAAGGATAGAGGAAGCCAGTGATTATAGTTTAGTAGCAGTTGATTACAATCATGTATTGATATGTTGTGATTAGGGCTGTCGATTTTAACTCGTTAATTCAGTATGGTTATTATATAAAGCAATTATAATTATAAATGCAATTAATCATGTCCCTGAACCATAATAAGGAATATTCTTACCTTGGAGTACCAGGACCGTTTTCAGCTGGTACACACATCTGTACAGACAATATGTTTATGATGCGACACAACTAAAGTGAGACGCTCAAAGCGTCCATCTGATGTAGGTGTACAATGACGGGTCCTTAGTAAAGCCCCAATAATAAATCTATCTGGGACAGAACTAATTCAATTGCAAAATGTATTTCTGTGGACTGTAAGCCAGTGATCAGGTTTATGTTCAATCATGTAGAAATAAACCAATATATTGAATTCTAAAGCCACTTTTTGTGTTGTCTCATCAATGCTTTACTCGTCTGCCACAGTAATGTAATGTGATTATATTTATCTGATTTTTTTTTTTTTTTTTAGAAGATTTATGTATAATTTAAATAACCATTTATAATTGGTAATCTATTTGATTGTTTTTGAAGAGCTTTATCATCAAATATTTCTTTATGCGACTAATTGCACTTTAGTCGATTTAAATAAAATAATAAATAAATTGATCAATTGTCACATTATACATACATTTCTGCATATACATGGTGACATTTTTTATTTTTCACATATCCAAGCTAAGCTGGGGTCAGAGTGCAGGGTCAGCCATGATACAGCACCCCTGGAGCAGATAGTTTCAAGGGCCTTGCTGAAGGGCCCAACAGTGGTGTCTTTGTGGTGATTGGGCTTGAACCTTCTGGTCAGTAACCCAGAGCCTTAACCGCTGAGCCACCACTGCCCTATCGGCATATTGTGTTAATAATTGATAATTTTGCAACTCTGAAATGAGCTTCTCTCTACAGTCAGCTGCTTCTATGAGACTCCTGTATCGGACAAAAATTGAGCGATATTGAATCTGATCGTGATGACTTTAAAAAAAAAAAAAAAAGGACAATTACAATAAAATGGTACACCTTAAAGTTGAATGGTTAATTATTAAGATTTGTTCTTCGCAGTGCCAGTATGAAATCATGGTATATTTCAATGTTTTGAGTCTTGATGTATGTATCGCAATGTTGTTTATCCTATCATGAGGTAGCTGGCAAAACCTAGCCCTAGTCTAGGATAAGTCAAGTGTGTAATTTCTGCGCCACTGAGCAGAACTACAAAAATAAGCATAGTTTTCAAACATGCCCCCCCATCTGCAATTGATTATACAGAGAGCCCCCGAGGGAATTTTTATAGCACCACAGAGACACAGTGTTTACAGTCTGAGATAAATTAGCAAAGACAACGAAATAAATGGCTTATTTCCTTGTCTCTGCTGCATTGTAAGCAGGCATAGAAGAAAGCCTTTTTATCACTGAAATGTTACACGCTTCAACTTTAAGGTATAAAAGAGTCACACTTCATGAAATATGATTGTGTTTTTAGATGATAATGGCGCCTTGAAGAGCAAAGGAGAGAGCTCTGCACGCTCTGGTTCCAGACGTCGTGCAGCAGAATCTGGGGCCCAGGACATTAGCACACCCAAGAAGAAGCACTCCCCTCCAAAGAAATGCCTTACGGTATGAGTGTCTCTGACCACTAATAATGCTCATGGTAGTACTCCATTCACCAGCACTGGGATGCGGTCAAACTAAATCCATTACGACAGAGCCAAAACAAACTCTAGCATCCTGTTGAGTGCAAATGCTTCTGCAATAGTCAACATTTTCTTCTCTGTGGTTCTTCACATACATAAAGTGGTTTTTAATGATTTGTGGGAAATGTATCAGGGTAGAGAGCTGCTGTTCGCATTGAGAATTAGATTATTCGTACCAGCGGATGCATTATGGGTTCAGTTGAAGTAAGTTGTTTGTGTGTTTGTAGGCTGTTGCGCCACACATGCGCTCATTCATGCACACAGTGCAGAAGAACAAGATGTTGATGATGACCCCTGGATCTTTGGGCCGCTGCTCTGTTATGAAGTCCTTCATCAAACAATCCGGTGGCAATGTCGACTCCAAGGTTGTTGCTCCTCTCAGATTGACAGTTCTGTATGCGTTTCAGGGATTCAAACAATGTTATTTTTGAACAGTTGTCTAATTAAATAGAGGGTACCACTTTATATTAGGTGTCTTAAACTACTGTGCACTGAAGTTAAAATGCATGCAATACAATGTTCTTTTGGTGTAACTAGCAAAATTCTCAGATTCACATATGCTCCAACTGAGGTTGAGGTACCAGTTGGTTTAGGAGAAGGTTTAGTGTTAAGAGTCCATGTTAGGGGTTAGAGGTAAGGTTAACCATATACAGATGAAGTCAGAAGTTTACATGCACTTGGGTTGACGTCATTAAAACTAATTTAATCACTCAATAGATTTCATATTATCAAACTATTTGAAGCCAGTTGTTTAGGACATCTTAATTTTTCCAACAATTGTTTACAGACCGATTGTTTCACTTTTGTCAAGCCTTTTGTGCAATTAGCCAATTAGCTTTTGATTGGCTAATTGGTGTCAACTGTGGATGGATTTTAAGGCCTACCTTCAAACTCAGTCCCTCTTGGGACATCATGAGAAAATTAAAAGAAATAAGTCAAGACCAACACAAGTCTGGTTCATCCTTGAGAGCAATTTCCAAATGGCTGAAGGTACCACGTTCATCTGTACACACAATAGTACGCAAGTATAAATGCAATGGGACCATGCATTAATCATACAGCTCAGGAAGGAGACACATTCTGTCTCCTAGAGATGAACATAGTTTGGTGCAAAAAGTGCAAATCAATCCCAGAACAACAGCAAAGGACCTTGTGTAGATGCTGGAGGAATCAGGTTGACAAGTATCTATATCCACAGTAAAATGAGTCCTATATGGACATCAGCTGAAAGGCTGCTCAGCAAGGAAGAAGCCACTGCTCCAAAACCGCCATAAAAAAGCCAGACTACAGTTTGCAAGTGCACATGGGGACAAAGATCTTACTTTTTGGGTGAGGCTTGCAAGCTGAAGAACACCATCCCAAACATGAAGCATGGGGGTGTCCGTATATGTTGTGGGGGTGCTTTGCTGCAGGAGGGACTGGTGCACTTCACAAAATAGATGACATCATGTGGAAGGATATATTGAAGCAACATCTCAAGACATCAGCCAGGAAGTTAAAGCTCTGTCGCAAATGGGTCTTCAAATGGACAATGACCCCAAGCACACCTCCAATTTGTGGCAAAATGGCTCAAGGACAACAAAGTCAAGGTATTGGAGTGGCATCACAAAGCCCTGACCTCAATCTGGGTAGAACTGAAAAAGCTTGTGTGAGCAAGGAGGCCTACAAACCTGACTCCGTTACACCAGTTCTGTCTGGAGGAATGGGCCACAATTCCAACAACTCATTGTGAGAAGCTTGTGGAAGGATATCCAAAATATTTGACCCAAGTTAAACAATTTAAAGGCAATGCTACCAAATACTAACAAAGTGTATGTAAACTTTTGGCCCACTGGGAATGTGATGAAGGAAATAAAATCTGAAATCATTTCACATTCTTAAAATAAAGTTGTGATCCCAACTGACCTACGACAGGGAACGTTTTCTACGATTAAATGTCAGGAAAAACTGAGTTTAAATGTATTTGGCTAAGGTGTACAGTATTTAAACTTCTGACTTCAACTGTAAATACAGATGTAATTAAATGCAGGTACTTTAAATGCAAGGACTATGCAACAGCACAGATGTACATACAAAGTATGTCGTATCAAATGCTTTAGTTAAAGACACCTAATATAAAGTGGGCCCAGATGGAGAATAAAAGGTTATTCCAAGTAACTAACATTACTTGCAAGGCAGCACTGTATTGATATTCCTCAAACACTCTGGTTAAGGATTGTTCTAAAGCAAGGTCCACACTAATCCATTTTCAGCTACTATCTTCATTGATTTCTGCAGATAACCGATAGTTCCAAAAAGCAACTTCCAGCACAGATTAATCTGTAAAACTGATATATCCGTCTACATCTACTAGTAATGAATTGAATGTCAGTTACGTAAATCTGCTTATTAGAATTTAAAATGTAATGTTTCACTACCTTTTAAACAAAACAATTGGATAGCAGTCACTAATTACTTTGTAATAAAATCACACCCAACACTGGGTACTACTGAGCACTTAAAGTTTCTGGGTTCAGTTGAGGAAAATGTCGTTCCATTGTGAATGAAAGACGTAAATGTTGCAATACCACAAAAACCCATTAGTACGGATGTTGAGTCACACAAAAACCCATTAGTACAGATGTTGAGTATTACATTTCTACAATCTATCTTGAACTGCAAGTACAATCTCCATTCAAACTTTCACTGTGCTATCTGTTGTTTTTTGGAAACTTTTTTTTATTAATTGCAAATGGCAGGTTCTTAAACTTTCTTTCATTTTTAAATTGGTTCCAAAAGTTTCCCCGTTGATTTAAAATTCTATAGAATGTTCATTTTAAAATGTAACCGACAGCGATGTTCTCGTAAGATTTTCACTCTTAAAGTGATAGTTCAGCCAAAAATGAAAATTCTCGTTTAATCACCCTCATGCCATCCTAGATGTGTATGACTTTCTTTCTTCAGCAGAACACAAAGATTTTAGAATATTTCAGCTCTGAACGTCCATACAATGCAAGTGAATGGGGATCAGAACTCAAGGTCCAAATATCACAACGGAATCATAGAAGTTATCCATACAACTCCAGTTGTTAAATCCAAGTCTTTTGAAGCAATCCCGTTGGTTTTGAATGCGAACAGACCAGAATTTTACTACATTTTCACTTTACATCTTGCCATTTCAGTTTCTAGGCACGATCATGACTTCAAGCTCGATTGCACTTAATCGATATTACACTAATCAAGAGTGTATGGATGGCTTTTATGCTGCCTTTATGTGCTTCTTGGAGCTTCACAATTTTGGCCACCCTTCACTTCCATTGCATGATCAACATGGCTGAGATATTCTAGAAATCTTCATTTGTGCTCTGCAGAAGAAAGTCATACACATCAGAGATGTCGTGAGGGTGAATAAATGAGAGAATCTTCATTTTGGTGGCACTATCCCTTTAATTGCAGTTGGTCATTGCATATTTGCGTTGTGAATTATGATTTGGGGGACAGAAAACTCAATGTTAAACTCAAACCTAAGCTTCCTAAAATGTAAGATGTACTTAGCAAGTACATCTATGTCTTACAAAATCAAAAAATCTAGTTATCTGATATTTGTTCAAGTAAAAGTTGGAATATTTATTAATTGCGCTTCCTGTCTGTCTTCCTCAGTTGGGCTCCGGCTCTGTGGTGAGTATAAAAACTGTGAATCTGAACTGGGGTCCTTTCCAGATCAAGTCAAATCCAGTTCAGTTCAGAATTCACTTCTGTTTGACCCATTTCTCTATTATGAGTGGGTTTGTTGGTTAATTGGCATCTAAACTGGGTATAACTAAACTAGAATCGACACCATGCCCGTCTGAATTCAGATTATCACTCATGCTGTGTTTTTTATATTTGTCTTGGCTGTGTCTTCACTGTGGGATGGTGGTTCATATTCACTCATCTGTGGGTCTAATACATTTATTTCGATCTTTAATGTACCACTTTAGCAAATGCAATAGATGACTTCCTAATAACTGGTTTCATCGTGAGTCACAACATTAAAGTACTGACTTGTTTTAACCCAAGCTTTCATTCTTCTCATTTAAAACCTCACTAAAGTCACTTAATCACTGTGGTTGTTTTAAATGCTCCCTCTAAAATCACGTCGCTTCACCTCCAGGAGCGGGAACGACAGAAATGGGACGCTTTGAACAAGAAGATAGAACAAGAGAATGAACGAAAGAAAAAGAGCGAGGAGGAGAGAAGACTTAAACAAGAAGAAATGAAAAGGTGTGAATGTGCTTTTATTGCGGAGCATGGTCTGTTTTAATTGCACTCGGACGTGTGACAATCTGAGTTATTGCACATCTAGTTTTAGTGTGAATGCAAATCCGGACTCAAAGTGAATTCTGTCCACTTTAGGAAGCGAGACGAGCGTTTGAAACGTGTTGTTGAGGCTCGAGTGAAAGGAGAACAGGAGAAGGAACAAGAAAAGAAAAAGAAGATTGAAGAAAAAATGGCGCAGCTGGAAAAGAAAAATGACATGGTTTGTTCACGGAGCATCTCGAGAGGGGAAACTCGTATGTTCTGGTGTGTTCCTTTTGCTTTAGAGTTTTGTTGTCTCTCAGATGCGAGTTGAGCGGTTGGCGGAGGAAAAGGCCAAGAGGAAGGTGACCACTAAACGACAGGAAGAACTGGAGCTGCGCAAGAAGCAGGAAGAAGCAGCCAGACTAAAGAAACTTCAGCAAGTTGTAAGTCTACACCAGCGATCAGAGTGGAGAACCTTTTATTAAAAATTACATTTTTACAGCGTTCTAGATGATGTCAAAGTGTAATGAACCCTGTCTTTGGGTCTGTCAATCTGCCAAGTTATTTGAGTTTCACTTACATGGTAGTGAAATGTACTTTAGATATTCTTTGGTTTAAGGTGATGTTTTTGATGTTAAGCTGCGAACAAAGGAAGTATTTTAATATGTACTTTGGTTATATTTTCAGGAGGAAGAGGAACAGCGACACCAGGAGATGCTCTCCAAACGCAAGGCCGAAGAGGAGCGAGAAAAAGCACGCAAACAGGCCGAAGCCACGCGCGCTCTGGAACTGAAGAAGGAACAAGAGCGGGAGAGAGAGAAGGAACGTGAGCGGGAAAGGGAACGTGAGAGGGAGCGTGAAAGACAGGCCGCAGCTGAGAGGTTGGCGTTTCTTTTTGTTTGAGTTTTCCATTTAAATAACGTTCAAAGATATTAAACGTTTGTGTCGGTGTCCCATAGAGAGAGGCTAGAGAGAGAGAAGGCTGTCGCTCTTCAAAAGGAACAGGAGAGAGCAGCCAAAGAGAAAGAAAGGAGAGAGATGGAAGAGAAGAGGAGGATGGTGAGAAATTTAGTTTATGATGCAATAAATGTCATCAGAGTTTTTTGGTTGTTGACGGGCATATGTGTTCCTTCAACAGGAGGAGCAGAGGAGGGCTGAGGAGAGGGAGGCCCAACAGAAACGTGCTGCTGCTGCAGCCTCCGCCCCGGCGCCCCCTACTGTCACAGCACAGGTAATGCACATACTGTAGATGGACAATGTGCTTTGAGTAATGGTGCTCTGACAAATTACATTTACAGTGTTTCATTAAATTAGTATGTTGAACGTGTTTATATAAATTAAATATCTAAATATTTTATTACTATAATGACTATTTCAATTTTTATTTAAAATTGTTAAAAAAAAAAAAAAAAAAACTTAATAAACCTAATAAAATATATTACAATCTTTAAATAAAAACTTGTACATTTAAAATGCATTTTATTCAAGATTAAATGCATTTATGCATGTTATTTTATATTAAAATTAGCATACATTTTAATAGTTGGAATTTAAAGATTTTTTTTTTTTATGAAAAGTTATAGTAATATGGAAATATTTTTATAAAACATTAATTTATACAAATTTTCTGATTTGACCATTAATGATTATGACTCAATGCAAAATATTTCATACTACTACTATTCATTATACAATAAATAATTACTATAGTTTTTTTTTTAAGTAATTCATTTAATATAAACTAACATGTATAAAATGTATTTCATCTCGTATAAAACTAAGTTTAATATAGAATTATTAAAGTCATAAGATTATAAAATGTTCATTTTGAATATATCGCATATACATATTTGGCATGTATAGATTTAAAATAAATGGTGCACAGATTAATAACGTTTTGCATTGAGCCATAATAAGTACTGCTATTAATGTGTTTGTATAAATTCAGTACATTTTATATAAAATGTCATTTTACAATCCATCTATCTTTAAATTCCATCAATTAAAATATATTTTATTTACAAATATAATTTGTATTTTAAAATACATTTTGTGCAAGATTAAATCCATTCTTATACAAATTGTATTAATTATTATTAATGCTTTTATGCAAGTTCATACTAATTAAATATATATCGTTTTTTTTTATATATATATATATTTTGCATGTATACATTTTCAAAATGGTATGTTACGTTCAATCAGAACACGTGCTTTATAAAAAATATTATGCATTTAAAAAGGTAATACTTTAGTTCAAATGTGTTAATCGTGTGTGTGTGTGTGTGTGTGTGTGTGTGTGTGTGTGTGTGTGTGTGTGTGTGTGTGTGTGTGTGTGTGTGTGTGTGTGTGTGTGTGTGTGTGTGTGTGTGTGTGTGTGTGTGTGTGTGTGTGTGTGTGTGTGTGTGTGTGTGTGTGTGTGTGTGTGTGTGTTAAATTTTGCCTATATATTTTCAATTTAAATTGTTTTGCTAAATTTTTATTGTACAGATTTCTGTCACAAAAACACAAGCAGCCAGTATGCTCAACACAACCATAACAAAGGGATCTGCTCTGAATGTTACTGTAGATATTGAGGTAAAAGCTTTCTTTTCCCAGTATTGTTAATGTCTATTAGTCTCACCACAGAGCTGAAAAACAATAAAGGCTGTTTTCCTCAGAACTCTGTTATGAAAACTCCAGTTGGTAAAGGAGCTGCTCACAACAAGACTGTAGATCACGGAAACGCACTCAACGTTACAGTCGACATAGAGGTGAGGTCATGGCAACTGGTATGAGGTTTGTTTTCCATACTAGAGGACATCGTGTTGGACTGTACAAGTAAATGTGTAATAGTGTCTAGAGAAGGAAAATCATGAACCGGTTGGATTTATTTTTTTTCAAAATAGTTCCACTCATTTACTGTACTTCAAGTTTTATGCCGTAAATTATTGGCTGCCGAGAGCATGAAGCCATTGGAATTCAGGAGATGAAAAGAAACAAAAATTGCCTATTTTTTTATTTTTATTTTATGTTAATAATAAATGTGCATATTGTTGTGCCTGTGCAAATCATGCCTTTCAGTCAGTGTTTACAACTTTTGGTTCTGTGTCCTGAAACAAAACCCATTGAGACCCACTGCTGTAAAACAACCATCTAAGATGATTAATAACATCTGGTTTGTGACCTCATTTTTATTCCCACTTCACAGCAATCTCCACAGTCCTACCAGATCACTCCTAAAGGCCAGAAGGTGACCGTTTTGATGAATCCTGAAGATTATGGCATGGACCAGAAAAGCGACGACTCCACGGATGATGAATCTGCTCCCAGAAAACCCATCCCATCCTGGGCTGAAGGTACGATACTTCCTGCCAATTTTCCAACTTATTTTCCATCTGTGCACTTTAGGTCCGAGAATAAGTCAAAATCTTTGCGGTGTCATTGCATGAGTAATTTTCTATCACGCTTAGCGGTATCAATCTCAATAGTTATTTTTGGGTCTGGGTATCTCAGCGAGTATTGACGCTGACTTCCACACCTGGAGTCGTGAGTTCGATTCCAGGGTGTGCTGAGTGACTCCAGCCAGGTCTCCTAAGCAACCAAATTGGCCCGGTTGCTAGGGAGGGTAGAGTCACATGGGGTAACCTCCTCGTGGTGGTGATTAGTGGTTCTCGCTCTCAATGGGGCGTGTGGTGAGTTGTGTGTGGATCGTGGAGAGTAGCATGAGCCTCCACATGCTGTGAGTCTCCGCGGTGTCATGCACAACGAGTCACGTGATAAGATGCGCGGATTGACGGTCTCAGAAGCGGCAACTGAGACTTGTCCTCCGCCACCCGGATTGAGGCAAGTAACCGTGCCACCACGAGGACCTACTAAGTAGTGGGAATTGGGCATTCCAAACTTTGTGTGTTGAAATTCAATAATATAAAAAAAAAATTGTAAAGTCTAGTTTTTAAATAATCAAGGTGCACTTGTTAATATTTGTTTTGTTGTGCTGATAACTAGCAGTGTATATTTATTATATATCTTATTTTATATGCAGGTATGCAGTTGCAGCAGGCTATCATGAAGCAGTATTATCACCCACTGGATCTAAATTCACATTTCGGAGATCCCGAACCTCCCAAGCTGGAAGAGATCTTCCGGCGGACCAAACCTCGCTTCTTTAAGCGCACTAGCTCAGCTGTTTGGCATTCGCCGCCACGCTTGGGGAAAGTGGGCAATCATTAGTGAATGTTCTTTTTTTTGTCTTGTCTTTTATACTTAAAGCGTACTTCTTTAATAAAGCCCTTCAAAAAAATCTATATGTAATTAGATTAGACAACAACAAAAAAAAGAGCAGAATGTGTAATTAAGATTACACAGCAGAGGAGGATTAGTGCTCGGTTTCTCTTTGATTTACCTATCTATGTATTTAAAAAGCATCTCGCATAATAAAATCGGAAATGTACACCGGAGATGCTACAACAGTGTAGATGTAGAAAACATAGGGCGGCATTTGCCAACAAATTTCACATCGCAGAAAAGTGTTCTGGACTGTCAAAAGGTATTTGTGCACTTTCTCATTTCAACCTAATGTGGTTGCAATGCACCTGCTGTAATTCTTTGCTTTGTAGCTACTTTGACAATTTCTCTTGAGGTTAGAAATGAAGCTGAATTGAAATAGCTTTACATTATTTTCACTTTTCAGCACTGTAACTTTTGGAAAAATAAAACTTGTTGTTGTAATAAGTATTTCTATAAAATGATATGCCTGACTTTCAGAAATATGCTCTGGTCAAGCTTAGACAAATCTTTCTTTACACAATGCTGGGAAATAAACAGGATGGAAATAATGAGCTAAAGTTGGATGTCACTTCCGGAGTATTGTAAAACACTAATCCGATGGAATGTGATGTTAAAGGAATATTCCGGGTTCAATACAAGTTAAGTATCTTCTTAGTGGGTAATGTTTAAGGTGTTAAAAACATGCTGATGCTTGGTCAAGATAACAGTTTTTAATAGTGCCTCACCAGAGTGTGTAGATGATATGAAGCAATTGGTCAAGAGATAAATTATGTTGATATCATTTAATTGTTCTGAGTTGTAATGACAGCCAACAATAGCACAAGTTGAACCTGAAATTCATTTTTACACCAAGTAACACTTGAATGGTTCCTCTGGATCGACTGTGTTCCTTTGGGACACTTTTTTTTTTCTTTATATCTATCATTTTGGCAGTGTTAATCCCAATGGCATAAATTATGCCAAAGGTGTGTATTTTGGGGGGAATTTTTATAATTCAGCCTCAGTTCCTATAATACACTGTGTACACAAAATGGACTAGGACAAAAATGTCCCCATTGAAACCCATTCAAATGGTAATATTTGATCCCAGTGCCATTAAAACATAAAATCAATGATATTATGCTGGAGTCATGCCTGGCTTCAAAATTGCAATTTTATATTTTCCACCAGATTTTTCTCATGTTTAGCCTATGGAGCAAATTCATGCTTTTTCCATATTCTCTGTTTGCTGTATTATAGAGCACTGCAGGCCAATCGAATAAATTATGCAGCTAAAATTGTGTGGGGGTGTGTGTGTAAAAAAACTAAAATCAACAACAGTGGCATTATGTGAACGAACGGTCATTTAAAGGGTTAAAATCCTGAAAATAAATGAATATGTGGTGGTTATGATCAAGAATGATGTACGTGAACGTTGAAAATAATATTAATATTTAAGGCAGTTTTTTTAACGCGGACATTTTTGTCCTCCAAGGACTTCTGAGTAACTTTTTTTAATTGACGCACAAGGGTTAAACGTCTGCTAAATGAATAAACATGAAGTATTGATTTACCCGAACCCGCGTGACAATGGTGTCACTGAGGGTGGATTAGTGACAACGCGCATGCGCAGAGTGGCTCGTATGTAGAACGAGCACGGTAGTGGAAAGTTTCATAGTCACTAACGGGGACGCGCATCCAAGGGACATTAACCACAGGGGAGAACGCGCTGAAATCAAAAAAGAGGTATTGTATCTGCATAAAGGTGTTTTTTTTATTATTATCTTGTACATAATCGACTGTAATGTAATTATTCGTCGTTGTATTATAGTTGGTGATTGTACTGTATAACAGGTGCAGTTCACGGGCCTAATATAGTTCCGCTATTTAAAGCGTTAGTGAATTGACGCAACCTGATTTCATTTAAATTATAAACCGGTCAGGAATCAGAGTCCATATTTGCATATTATACACAATAAATTGCTTACTAGGATTGTGCGCAATTATATAACATGTTATGTAAGTATTTAAGAAAAAAATGAAACGGCTAGTGCTTGTTTATAATTTAGTGGGTAATACTTTTATTTGATATTGTGTTATAATTATGTCTTTTTAAGATAATGTAATATTTTTAAGATGGATTTTGTTGAACGCATCGGATGAGAAAGCCTCGGATGGGGTCGGAAATGGCTTCCAAACAGTCACACACGTAGGCCAAACACCATCAAAATATAGGCTTGTATTTTCATTAACGTCGTTATACTTATCAAGAAGGTATGAATATACTCCTGTTCCGATGAACTTGATTTCTGATATCTATCTGTCTTGTTACATTATTGTATTTTTATCTAAAGCGCGTGAAATAATTCGTTATGACGTCATACTTGGTTTGACATTAAGGAGAACACCACAGAGTATGTGAGAAAGTTTCCTAAATGTAGATCACTTCCCTGCAAATGACAGTCATGAGTAATTTTAGGCAAACCCACTTAAATCATTTTCTCACACTGAAAATTGAGTGTGTTTACATGTAATCCATAGGGGGTAGGATGTTCCAGAAAATAGGGGTCATGTTCTAAATCTTATTAGTCTCTCTTTAAGTATGACATGGTGTAAGTGGCTTGTTGCCACATACGCTGACCAGCTACAACATTAAAACCACCTGCCTATATTGTGTAGATCCTCCTCGTGCCACCAAAACAGCGTCAACCTGCATCTCATAAAAGCATTCTGTGCTGCTATTCTTCTCACCACAATTGCACAAAGCGGTTATCAGAGTTACCATAGACTTTATCAGTTCGAAACAGTCTGGCTATTCTCTGTTGACCTCTTTCATCAATAAGGCAAGAACAGCCACTCACTGGATGTTTTTTTTTTTTTTTGGCACCTTTCTGAGTAATCTTTAGCGACTGTTGTGTGTCAGATGTACTCAAACCAACTCATCAGGCAACAAAAATCATCCATGTGCTTATCTAATCAGCCAATCATGTGTCAGCAGTGCAGTTCATAAAAGCATTCAGATACGGGTCAGGTGGTGAGAAGAATATAATCTCAGAATGCTATTCTGAGATGCGGGTTGGCGCTGTTTTGGCGGCATGAGGGGGACCTACACAATATAAGGCAGGTGGTTTTAATGTTGTGGCTGATCGGTGTATACTGCACACTCATGAGATGCTATTTGAAAACATAAAAACATGTACTTTTCAGACAATTTGTGGTCAAGCATATTTAATCAAATCATTATAAAAACCTGACAAAGCAAGAAACCCATGAGACTTTGAGATTATTGGTTTGTTTGATTAAAAAAAACACTGTTTTCCATCTAAAAGGCATTTACATGACTAGCCAGACGCGCATTAGAAGAGAAGTATCACGCATCATGTCACGGGTAGGACAAGGCACAGGTATCGCACACAGGACGTGTCGATGCCGTGCAGGTGGTAGTCCAAAGTTGTGAGTCATCATACACAGTTACGAAGGTTACGAACGAATAGTGACGTTGATGAGTTTGCAGGTTGATGTATGAAACTGGTGTAACTGCACAAAAAGAACGATTAGAAATGGAGACGTTTATTATGCAATATCTCTATATGTTGCCTTGAATATGCTCCATTCAAGATGTAAAAACACAAGATGTATTTGTAACTGATACATATACACAATGTATCAGCCAGTGATGTCTCAAGTAAATAATCTATGTCCTTTGATAAATTTGGGTCGAATTTAATGTTCTCCTTCACTCTATTGAAACTCTCTTTCTCTTTTCACAGAAATGGGTCGTCTAACCGTACTATTTCTCTTGGCTCTTGTGGTCTCAGTTGTGTCCAAACGAGCTGGGGGTAGTAAAGGTGGATTCAGCTGGGGCAAAGCTGGTGGTAGCTCAAACAAAGGTGGCAGCAGCAACTCTAAAGGCTCTTCATCTCAAGGGTCACACTCGGCCCCAGCAAACTACCCTCGCCAACCTCAAGTACCAAATCAGAATCCACCCCCCTACCCTGGACGCGGTGGTAACCCAGCACCAGGTGGTTACCCAGCACAAGGTGGATACCCACCGCAAGGTGGTTACCCAGCACAAGGTGGATACCCACCGCAAGGTGGTTACCCAGCTCAAGGTAACTACCCAGGGCGTAGTGGTTATCCAGGACAAGGTGGTTACCCAGCACAAGGTAGCTACCCAGGTGGTTCTTACCCCAACAGGAATCCTGGACAAGCTGGAGGGTATGGAAACCCCTACCCAGGTGGAGGCTCTTATCCAGGGTATCCAAACCGAGGGGGTTCCTACCCTGGTGGGGGTGTGGCAGGAGCAGGCGCAGGCGCATATCCAGGTGCTGCCCAGTACCCTTACTGGAACCCCAATAACAAAATCATGAGCCCAGGCTATGGTGGCAACTACGGTGGTCAAGGGTACGGTGGTGGTAGATCGCCTTTCGCCCAGTCAGTGCAGAACATGGGTATGGCCCCTTCTTACAACTCAAGGGGGTTTGGCAGGCAGGCAGTTATGGCTGCTGGAGTAGGGGCAGTGGCTGGAATGGCTCTGGGATATGGCCTTGGGAGTTTCCCCCGCCCCCATTTTAATTTCCACAACCCGCAGGAGGAATACTACTATAATAACTACATGTACAGACGTTATGGCCAAACACCCCCTAATGGTAATGTGAATCAGAATGGGAATACCAACTCTCAAGGTGGCAGGCCAGTTGATTCTGGTTTAACCCCTGAGGGTCAAGGAAAGATTAACCCATATGACATCTTCCAGAATACTCCACCTCAGTCATTTGACAACTTCATGGACAAATGCATTAAGAGAACAGACTTGCTGCGACAGGAAAGTAGATCGAGGAGATTCACGGAGTTCCCTGAGCCTGAAGCTACACTAGGTGGCGAACTTGGAGTCGAGGACAACAGTCCCAGGGTCGCTCAAGAAGATGCCATGAGCAACAACAGTACAGTTGAAAAAGCCACGTCAGAAACCAGTTCAGATACCACCTCGTTTGTAACCTCAAAGCTGTCCGAAACACAGAGTCAACCTCAAAGACAGATTCAGGAAATTGCAGCAGAAGATGCCAAGGAAGACGACGATACCGTGAGCATTATGGAGATTGGCTATCCTGTGCTAATTGAGCAAATGAAGGCACGGCGTTGTGTCGAGCTGTATATGGTCTACGCAGAACAGCATGCAGAAAAACAGATGCAGCAACGCAGCAACATCGATGATCAAACCAACAGTGGCAGTGGTGACCTGCATGGACCCCTTAACCATGGAGTCATGCTACTCCTTACTAGCATTCTTGCCTGTTATCTTTAGTTGCCTGCTACATTAACATTACTGGAAAGGGTTGCAGGTGACACCATTGAGGCAAATGTGTGAAAATATGATTGAAAAATATCACCCATCATATTTTATTTTAGGAATTAATCTTGGATGTTTATAGCATACCCTAAGGTACTGTAGTTTTTAAAAACTACTTTTAAAAGAGTCAAGTGAAAGTACCAACACTTGGTTTCATTTAATGAGCCACCTAATAATTTGACATCGGCATTGGTGTTCATGTCAACACATTTCATACTTAAAACTTTGCATAAGAGTTGAAAACGTTTGCATACACTGTATTGTCTTTTTCTGAAATGACCAGTTGTTCAGTTCCTATCA
Organism: Xyrauchen texanus; assembly: GCF_025860055.1. Classification (NCBI taxonomy): domain Eukaryota; kingdom Metazoa; phylum Chordata; class Actinopteri; order Cypriniformes; family Catostomidae; genus Xyrauchen; species Xyrauchen texanus. The sequence goes on from NC_068324.1 coordinate 3,146,021, forward strand.
CTGCCAGTGACGTTGCATGTGGTTTTGTACACACTTCTACTGACTTCTCTTCCAAAACATTATATTGCATGACACTTTATTAACCCCAGTTTAAACTAAGAGATGCATGGTATTTGAGTTTCGCCCGTTGTTTTTCACTGGCAACAGCTATAGAGACAAAGCAGCCATGGCTATAATTTTTGTATGACATACCCATACCCAGGGCTGGACTGGTAATTTGGCACAACAAGCATTTTCCCGGTGGGCCGATGCACTTTGGGGCCGATCAGGGGAGGACTGGCCATCGGGAGAGCCGCGTTAAGCTAAAATGAGCCGCTGTGTTATGCAGAACGGACCACAAATAGGTGCCGCGATATGCAGAAAAGGACAGCGAACACCCCCCCCAAACAACAACTATTGGCTCAACCCATAACACCCCCCCCCCCAAACAACTTTTGGACCAGTTGCTATGTAAAATCCTGGGCCAATTTCTCTTCCCAGTCCAGCCCTGCCCTTACCCATTTTTTCCCTGTTCTCATGACCTCACTCCTACTTGTGTAGTAAATGTTGAAAATCTTGTGTTAGTGATTTCTATTTTTGATTCTTTCTACTTTCTACTGACACATTTATTATTGTTAAGTTATGAAGTTTTTAATAGTTTTTTCATAGCCCTCCACTGTTTGTTTTATTTATTTTTTAGTTCATCTGAATGATCATATCTGTTAGGTTTCAGCCTATTACATTTAATATATATATATATATATACACATGTATTACATATATACATTACATGGAAAAACAGAATATTTAGCACATCTTGTTACGCTCTACAAAGCTGTATGAGTTTGTTGCTGTGGTTTCTCTAAACAATTTTGCTAAACACTCAAATAGATTATCAACCTAGTTTAGCAATCATTTACCTAGATGGACTGTGGCAACCACTGGATGAACAGCAGGAGGCAGTGCTTAAGGCTCTATTGTTACTCAGCTGCATATGTAATGTTATGCTTTTGAGATATTTTGAATGTTTAAATTTTTTTAAATGTTGCTATCACTGAGAATAAATTGATTATGAACCTGAAATGCTTGTCTGTCTATGCATTTTATATTTTAAATGGAAGGTATATGACAAAACATAATTTATATGACACTTCTTAGCGGCTGTTCACACTAAACGCGGTTTTGCGCATCCGTCTGCAATGTTTTTCAATTGTCCTTTACCCACTTTACATTGCCCACATAATCACATGCGCTAACCGCAAAAACAAACACTTGTTTTTCTCTGACTTTCTCATGTTGACATATGCGGCCATCAAAAAGAGACTGGTTAACTAATTGGCAGCTTAATTACTGAGTGGAAAACTGCTAGCCCTATGTGGCTGAATGACTATTAGGATTGTCAAAATCCAAATACACAATTAACTACATCAATACACACACAAAGGTGAATCCTATCAGAACCATTTATCATCACCTGTGTGTTTTGTAATTTAAGTCAACCCTTGGGAGATAGACTTTAGCCAAGCAAAGTATCATAGGAGATGAAAGTCCCCTGATTGGTGATCATTAGTGTGGTTAACCAGGCAGAGCAAATGTGCACACACAAACACAGATATGAATGACAACCATTTTTATGATGTAATATGAGATCATATTACCCCAAGTTTCCTTGACCTCTGTGAGCTGGCCAAATCACTCAAGAACCTCAAGTTTAGGTTTGCGGTGACACCCAAAACTACCCTTACTTGAGCTTGACATCTCCCAGCCTCAAGGGTTGTTTAACGCTCCTAAAGCTTTTTTTTTTCCTGGAGTAAAAAGTGTGACATCCACCCCTGCGATCCAACAAAATACCACTTTAAGTTCCACATTTGTGACCGTTACATATTGCAAATGCAACATAATCTGTTGGCTGGGTCAATATCTGCTGGTAATTAGATCGGAAGACGAATTGATAATGAAATTATGGGCATATGAAATTGCAGTTATGTTGTCAATAAGTAATAGAATTACCCAAATACTAAGAATATCCAGTGTGACGGAACTAGGCCTGGTTGTTGGTTATCTTGGAACATTAGGAGACATAGGAAACAAGGCCATCACCTCAAATTCATTCTACTAGAACTTGCGGCCTCCTCGTGTGATCCTCGGATATCACAGAAGAGGCAGGTGTGAGGGTGCGGGAGGCTGAATCATCCTTCAGAACGAGGGTGATTTGCAAGCAGATGGTCTTGAGACTCATGCCCTAGCAGTGAGGGTAGACTGTCTTCATAAGAGCTGACACTGTGTGGGCCAGACAGAGAATGGTCTGACAGCAGGATGTGTCTCAAGGAACAAGGAACATTTAGGGAATAACACGTAAGCGACTCTTTTAATATATACATATTTCACACAATATACAATATAAGATTCCGCTCGCTGACTCGTGTAGTCGATGGCAAAGCAGTAGAGGGCTTCTAGACGAGAGATGAATCGCTGTCTTGAAGGAAGAAAATTCTGAGGAATGGTGTTTGTGCACCTGCTTTTATAGCAGACAGCTTTGCGCCTACAAGGGCGGGGCTCAAACACCATAGCCAATATTAGAAAATTGGAGTTATTGTAGAGGGTTTCAACTAGGTCGTGTGGAAGGACAACTCCCCTTATGCGTTAGCACGCATGTCATGTGTACTGAGTCACAAGGGAACCAAATTATACTTTGGCCTATACTCTTTTGACCGTGAGTCCATATGTATGTGTTCGATGCATGCACACTACGACTGCTTTGTGATACTCTTCAGCACAGTTGGCACAACGGCAGGCGCATGCGTCGAACTCGTCCGTATGGACTCACGGTCGAAAGAGTATAGGCCAAAGTATAGTACACTTCGGTTTTCTGTGTGCTGGTAAATCCCACGTTCGCGTCTTTGCATGTCGTTGGTGCATGAGCCTGTCTTTGACAATGTTTAAAGAGCAAAGTGACAAGGCAGCAGTACTGCCGCTCCCTAGTCTGCATAGGGGACCAACTCCCTAGGGGGTCACCAGAAATTCCACCGGATCCCCTTACTCACACGTTATACATTATTCAAGAACCCGAAAGCAGTTGTGGAACACAGATGATCATATCACGTGAACCCCACCCCCGCCCACCTGCGTAGGGCATCACTTTGGCCAGTCAAGGCAGTCCTAGTGCACATGAGCAAAATGCATCCAAATGGGCTCGTGGTAACTAGAGTATACTTTCAAAGGCTGCGGGCTGGACAGTGCACGAGACGGAATGGCACGTGCCAAAAACAAAGTATACCCTAGATTTCCCAGAGAGCACAGGTACATCTCAGAGATTTCGATGTTTTGGATCTTTTCATCTGAAAAGCATCAAAATCGATTTAACCTTTGCTAAACATCTTAAAAAGATCAGAATTACAAACATTCTGTAAGTCATCTGCTGAATGTCTTACTGACATCTGAGAGGAAATGTCTTATAGACGTATTGCAGATGTAACTAGTCCTGGTCACCCCGCTCCGAACGGGACTCGAACCAGCGTCTCCAGCATGAGAGGCAGGTGCACTAACAAGGAGGCTAAAGGCTGCAGCCTCTAGCGTCAGTCGCTAGTGCACCACTTGAGGACAGGAGAGTGAGGTTTACACACTGCACAGCTATCTACCAGCTGGCTGCCGTTACACTCACCCCTCTAAACCTCACTCCCATCCGGGTCACGGCACCATTGTAACAGTTCTTAACTTCATATCTGCGTTGTGTGTAATAATAGAGACCACCAACACCATCTCACGCCTTGGGTGGATCATTTAATTCTGTTAAAACACATTCAAATGTGATGATCAGTTTCACAGCATTCTTACAAAATGCTCCACCACAATCACTCTCTTGACTGGCGCGAAAATGAATGACCTAACCGGAACCAGTTCTCAACATAACACCAGCCAATGAACAGAGAGTGCGGGTCGATTATAATTAAGGCCCATACACTTATAATAGACAAGGCGCCTTTATATACACCTTTTTAACCCTGTTACACAGATGGGCAGACAACATAAAAAATACCTCTTCCAGATGTAAACAGACATTAAATAGTGGTCTGGGTGATGCACATGTGCTATCAGGGTTAAGTCATGAATAAGTTACGTAACTGGTCCATCGTGTGTTAGATGGGAAGCTCATTTGGTATGATTCTTGTGCTCCAATGAACGTTAAATGTTGTTTTGAGGCTGCACAAGAGTCCCTCTAGAGATCTGGGAAGACCACCTCGCGCTTCTTTTTAAAAGCGTGCAATCTGTGCATTCTCTGGCACTCGCGTGCAATTACCATGTCAGCAATGACTCTGTTATTTTTCTCATAACTGCATTCGTTAATACTATCAGCACTCATGAATATTTCTCAGAGTAGTGCGGGCCTGGCCACCGTGATGCCGCTCACAAATTTTGAGAACGTGTTGTTGTTTCTCTTCAATATAATTCTCGCCACCAGCATCGTTTTTCTCAATGCATCCGTGTTTCTCTCCATTCTGATGAGTAAATCCCTGCGCGAAGAGAACCGCTTTATGTACATGCTCAGCACGTGTCTAAGTGACATCTGCTCCGGAGTTGCATATTATTATTGCGGGGTTTTGGACGTGCGGGATAGCTATGACTCCCCGACGCGTACTTTATACATCGCGCCAACTTTTATGGGCCTGTCCTACATGGCGATTCTTGCCGCGCAGGCGGACCGGTACCACGCGGTCTCCGCGCCTTTCAAATACTCCCAGCGCATGACCCGAAAAAGAACCCTGTTGGTCATCCTGGCATACTGGGTTTATGCTTTTGTGATTGTGGCTGTTAATAATCTGGTTACAATAGGAGTGGCTAAGAAAATTACGGGCATTGGTACTTTTGTGGCGAACATTTTCACCATCATAATCATGATTGGGTTGAACATCAAGCTGTTTTTCATTGCCAAAGTTCAGCTAGAGCGCGAACCCGCGAGCGCGGAACGAGACTACAAGCGCGCGTCCGTGTATCTCATCATAGTCGTTGCAGTGTGTTTTCTAATCACATGGTTGCCCATCTTTCTTCATATTATTGTGTGCAATTTTGTTGGTTCAACGTGCTATACGTTCAAAAATGAGGGCACAGACCCTCTGCGCACTCTGCCACGGGTGAATGCAGTTCTCACCCCATTATTGTATATCAGGGGCTGTTCTGCACTCAGGAGCACCCTACTTACTAAAGTCTGGAGAACAGCATACTGCAAGAGGAAAGGGTAATCTCTCTCTCTTTCTCCATGCATCAGAGGGTTAAATAGTCTAAATATCATCATAACGTTTCTTCATTTTTTGTATAATATATTACATCTATATTATACATACAAATAAATAATAAAGTAGAAGATTAAAATTGGATTTCTAGTTGGGATGTGATTGGTTTGACATGGCCAGTATAGGTAAAGTATATGCCACTTCTTGTATCTAATGAAAGGTTTTGCCATACTGGGGTTCATTGTAAATGGTTATCCAGAGAGTGCATGTACATCTCCGAAATCTTTTCATCTGGAAAGCATCACAATCTAATTGCCATCTGCTAATCATCTTAAAAAGATGATTAATTAAAGTCGATTTTCAGGTCATAATATAGACATGCAGGCTTGCTGATAAAACATGGATGTATATTTGGAGTAAAAGTGTAGGCAGGCCTCACAAGTCCTTTACGTTGATACCAAATATTAAGGCACCACTGTCTGCCAGGGAAGGTAGCCTACTTGAATTACTTTGTAGATTTATTATATTTCAAGTGTTAGGCAGGGGATGAATTTGGTCCAAAATAAAACGTGAATGCCTTAAAACAAGCAACCACCATGAACTGCCATTTTTTCTTTTCTTGTTATGGCTTATAAGCCTTGTCTTGAAAGCACAATGAATATCTGTTGGATCCAGATGTTGTATTTTGGCAAAGCTTTCCTTTCATCTTTTTGTTTCTCAGAGTGAACCCTCAGTCTATGTAGAAGAAGAGTGAAGCTTGACATGGACAGGACATAGCAGTGGTCTTCAAGACATGATCTAACACAGTGACAAGCCAAAAGAGAACATTTCAGAAGTGCCACGAGCGTCTCTCTAGTCTCAGGATAAAAACACTGTTAAGAGAATCTCTTGTTTGTTGCCTGCCTTAACTGAAATTAGAGCTGCACCCATACAAGCCCTATTTTCAGTGATTCAGTTTGCTCTTACGCCCTTGAATATTCCAGGTTCAATAGAAGTTAAGCTCAATCGACAAATTTGTGGCATAATGTTGATTACCACAAATCAAGGTTACAGTGAGGCACTTACAATGGTAGTAAATGGGGGCCAATTTTTAAACTGAGATATATGAAGCATATCATTTTAGATGATAAAAGCACTTAACAGCTTTATGTCGTCATGGCAACCAAGTTGTAAAATTGGATGCATTTACACAGAAAAGGTTATTAAGTAATTTTATCACATAAAGCATGTTAACGTGCACATTGTTTATGTTTTATGGCTATAGATTTGAAACATTGAGTATTTTAACGTTTACGTATTTGGCCCCATTGACTTCCATTGTAAGTGCCTCTCTGTTGGCCAGACCGTTTTTTTTGTGGTAATCGACATTATGCCACAAATGCTGTAGACTGAGCTCGTATTAAACCCGAAATATTCCTTCAATTCATATACATGTCTTGAACTGTATGAGAAATTGACCTCTTGCCTATATACTCTATTTGCCAATAAATTGTGTTAATAATCACATGACCTTGTATGATTCATCTAATTTTTTTAGTTGTCTTGACTGATTTAAATGTATAAAAATAAGCATGCAAGTTTTTTTCTAAACACTATCAAAATGTGCTTAAAGTACAGTGATGGTTTCAATCTCTAGGGGGAGTTTATATCTGCCACTTGTTTTCCCCTTAATATCTCTTCATGTGTGATTGCTTTCCACATGTTGACACGTGCCCCCACTAATAAAGATATGGCTATCTAATAAGCTGCTTAATTGCACCCTGCGAGTAAACGTCCTATGCGGCTATAATGCTGTTATTATAGTCTACTGACAATTAAACATGTCAAAACACACACAAAGTCTGGATCATGTCAGAAACATTTATTTACGCCTCTTTGTTTTGCATCATATTTAAAGTGAACACCTGGGATGTACACGTTTGCTTCACAGATCATCAGGGGCGGTATCCACCTCCATATTGGTGATCATTATTGTGGTTAACCAGGCAGAGCGAATGCACACTGACTGATCATACCATTGCCCTGATTATAAAGTTCAGTTCAGACAATCTCTTGGGGAAGCTATTGACAGGATAATGTCTGCAAAATGTCACTAAAATGATGATGATCACGACTGTCATGGGAATTACCCAAGCAAGCTGAAAACACAAATGGTCTCAAATGGCAACGGGTTGTCCAAACCTATCAAAGTCATAGAGTTTAATCAGATGGGGAATAAAGCATGAATGTGAAAATTGAAACTACTCTTAGTAGATTGATGCATAGGCCTTTGTGACATCACACAAGACATGTCAGTTGTGTTGTGCAATGGGGTTGAAGTATACACTATACAGACACAATGTAGGCTTTTTAAGTTCAACGATCCTGGGAAACTGGGATCCAAACGGGTGGTCAACAGGTTTGTTGAGTATTTGATAAAAATAAATCTTTCCGATGTTTAGAGGACATTAAATGTGCTCAAGTAAACAGATTTTAAGTGTGTGTGATAATATAATGCCATCTATAAAAAAACACTGTGCAATTGATTTATTTTAACATTTATTTTCAAGACTACTGCAGCATTTGTTACATTTATACCATTAAAGTAAACATACTTAGTGACCCAAAGAGGCATCTGACCTGCCATCTTTATACAGTATCTCTGACTGTTTGAGCTTGTATAAACGGCTGCACGAACAATGTGGCGCTGACCAGAGTGCTGAAGTTTTGTCACCAGATATGAGCAAATCGTACCATTTTGAACAATTACCTCAGTGTTCAACCATCAATGCACACTTTTCATGCAACATAATAATAAAATATATCATTAAATCAACTATAAAGCAGATTATCAGTGGACAGGCACATACTTTCACAGGAAACACGATCAGTCATCATAGCTTGAACATACAGAACACTGTCCGTCTTGGCACTGTAAAAGGCCATTTTTAGCATAATGTTGAGTAGCATTTCAATTATTTCGACCCATCCTTTTCTTGTAACTTCACACAGAATTGGTTGGTGTGCCATTTTATCTCTCTAAAATCATGCAAACACTAAGATTGTTTGGTCTTCTGGCTATATGCTTTTGAAATAGTGAGTATTTTAACTTTTACTGACTGGCCCCATTGAATTCCATTGTAAGTGTCCCCCTGTAACATATTATATTATGTGCCTCTATTTCACAGTGAGGAACAAGTAAGGTGGTCATTATTCGAGTAATCAACCCATGCCACAAATGCTGTTTAATTTTATACTGAGCATGTGAATTTTGCTTTAAGTCATGTGAAGACCTTACACAAGGTTATTTACAAAAAGTCATATGACAACTTGTGTCATGCAATTGACTGACTGATTATCAACATGTTCATTTTATATAGAGCTTTTAGCCACTCAAACATAACAGTGCATGTAAAACAAAACAAGCAAACCAAACAATATAACAACATACACAATATACTTAATACAGACAACAATTGAGCCCAAGTCTACAGTATAGTCCAGAGTGATCAGAACCATAAAAGTAATCCATAAAACTCCAGTGGTTAAATCCATTTCTTCAGAAGTGATATGATAGGTTTGGATGAGAAAAACATCAATATTTAAGTCATTTAATACTGTAAATCTACACTTTCACTTTCACATTCAGCCAGTTATTTGTTGGGGATGATCAAAGGTTAATACTTATAGGTAAAAAGGTAAATATTTAAATATATGAGTTAAATATTGATCAGTTTCTCACCCACACCATCATATCTTTTCTTAACACATGAATTCAACCACTAGAATCATATGCATTACTTTTATGCTAACTTTGTGCTTTTAGGAGTTTCAAAATTCTGGCCATCATTCATTGCTGAGATAGTCTTGTACAAATCTTAATATATGTTCAGCAGAAGAAAGTCATTCACATCTGGGGTGGCATGAGGGTGAGTCAAAGTTGAGATGATTAATTTTTGGGTGAACTGTCCCTTTAAATTCACTTTACTTGAGCCAAATAAGTATGTTTACTTAGAAAAAGCATGCAAAACTTAATGTGTAGCTAAAAATGAGTGCACATTTGAAAATGTACAAATATATTCTGTAGAAAAGGGAATCTGAGTGTGACATGGGTCTTGTCCATACGCTGATCATGCAGGAGATCAGCCAATGGGGATTTAGCACTGCTCGAGGATGCTATGGATAAAGCAGGTGAGAGATAGATCACGTGTCGAGCATGCAGGAGGACAGTCAGAGGATGCAGTGACAAAAACATTCTGGACTTGTTTTGATGAGTCAGAGAAAGTTAGACGGAGAGTGAGAGTGTTTGTCCTTCCTATCCATCCCCATTACCTTTGTTGATGTGTGTGCATCCATGATTGAAAACTACACACACACACATTTTCAAACTCACATGCCATGTTGACCCTGTAAATGCTTTGATGGACATTAAAACCCTTTAAATCTGGATGCTGCCACCATGTCCTTATGACACCAAATACACCTCACTATAAGAGTTCACACACACCTACATTTTCGATCACAGTCTAAATAGATTATCACTGGACGTTTGGCCGACATGCAAGGGGCCATTCAGACCAAACACATAATTGGTCTATTACGCAAGTCTTGCACTCAGCAGCACGTGTTTCTCCTTTACAATGAGCTGTTATGGAGCGCAAGCCCTACAGCCAGGGAGGGTGTAATGGGGGGACGGTTAGGAAAATTCTAAGGCCCCTGGACACACAGGGGGCCCAGCAGAACCCTTGAGTCTTTCCCTGCATGCATTTCTGACAAATGATGTACGGGGTTGTGATACTATAGGGGGTCCATGTGTGCAAAGTTGTCAGGGGCAGGGCCGTAGCTAATGTGGTGAAAGGTGGTAATGATTCTAGGGACCCAAAGGTCCAGGGGGCCCATGACAAATTTTAAACTGTGTTTTTTAATACAAAAGGGGCCCAGACCAATATACAGTCAGGGGGTCCAGAATTTCTTGCTATGGCCCAAAAATCATAACGTTGCTCCTGCCTATAAATGCAGACGTCTATTCATGTTTTGAATACATTCTACATAATATTATTAAGATATATGTGTAATAATGCTCTTAAAAGTAATTAACGTAATTTAAATAATAAGTATTCAAAATGTAAAGAGTTACAACAACAGTAACTGATTACATTGTAATCCGACTCCAGTAAACACTGTTGTTTATATAGAAGACTATTAAGAATGCATTTGGTGTGAACGCCCCCAAGCAAACCTCTTTTACATGACTACATCTTGGCACTATAGGCCTTTTAACTAATGTGAATCTATTGAATTTATACATCAATTTCTCTATAGACTTTTACATAGAAATGATGAACATATTGCACGTGCATATATATGTAAAGGACTTAATATAGACATTAACAAAGTCATTTAGAGGCGCTCTATGCAGAAAGATATCACTGATATACAGTAGGTTCCCTGAAATGTTCCACCTGTCACTGGGTCCCTTAGTGTAGTAAACTGTTCTTAAATGTCTTTAATTGAACTTCAGTCCCTTGAGATCGACTCTCGTCTACTTAAACACCCTTAAAACAGCCCCTGTGTCCTCCATTCACCGAAGACGCATTAAAATGCTCCAGTTCAATCGAACCGTTCCTCTTTCAGTTGATTTTACTAATCCAGAAGATTATTTGATATTTCTTTTTCATATCCTATTCGCCACAGGCTCTGCTCTCCTGGCTGGTTCTGTGGTCATTGGCATCGTGGGCACCAGGGCCCTGCGCTCCCAGAACCGCTTTATCTTCATGTTAAACACCAGCATCAGTGACACTTTAACCGGCTGCTCTGTCTTCTATCTCGGCCTGTTCGATGTCCAGGAGGGCTATCCGTCCCGAAACGGCACCTATTACATTTTACCGTCATTCCTAGGGGTGAATGTGTTGACGTTTCTATTCGCGCAGTTTGACAGATACCTGGCAGTGTGCCATCCGTTCTTCTACAAGCGTTACATCACGCGCGGGGTGGTGACCGGCGTCTGTGCGCTTTGTTGGGGTTATACATACTCAATTCTGACTGTTCAAAGTGTTGTGCCCGTCGCGTACGCCGCTCAAATGAACGCGTTTGGAGTCATAGTCCTGCAGGTGATCGTGGCCGTCAAAGTTTTGATGACTATCAAACTGTACATGATCGCCCGACATCAGCTCAGCCGAGAGGCGCCCAGCAGCGAGAAGGACAGCAAGAAAGAATCGTTGCGCATTATCGTTTTCGTGGTCATTTGTTTTCTCATCTTATGGGCTCCGTCTTTTGTGAACATCTCGGTGAGATATGTGACCAAGGGCGGGTTGAGGTTCAGAAATGAAGCCACGAACCTGTTCGCGATCATGGCCCGATTGAACGCGCTCAGCACGCCGGCGCTGTACATTTGGGGAAGTCCATCTTTACGCGCGGCGGTCTGGAACCGAGTGTGGAGCAAAATATTCCAGAGAAGAAAACCAAGGTTTATTTTGGGCCTATTTGTTTTAAACAGTGTCCACATGTATTGGCTGATTACTTGTAATATATATATATATAATGCCAACATAGAGCACTTTATCATAACACATTATTAGGCCTTAGTCATTAAATATATAAAACGACAAAAAGGTACTATTCCCATTCAAATACATACGTAACATTTTTTATAATAATAATAATTTTACGATTTACACGTTTCACTTTCATAACAAAATTCCATCAAATAGAACTAAGTAATATTTGCATAAAATATAATAAACTATTAAAAGTGTTATTCATGTAATTTCCTTAAACGTTACGCAATTCAATTTGATGCAATTTGATGAAATGCGAAATCTTAAAAATGAGCTTAAATGTTTTTGTGTTGGGTTATGAATTATAAAGGCTACACTAAAAATTATTTTAAGATTTACGCATTTCATAACAAAACTCCATCAGATTAAATGGAGTAATATTGAATAAAATAAAACGACTAAGTATTTTAAGTTTTATTAATGTAATTTTAACATTACGCAATTCAGTTGGACTGAGTTTTGTTATGAAATTGAAATGTGCAAATCTGAAAAATTAGCTAAAACGTTTTTAAGTGTGTAATAATGCACTCAAAAAGAAAAAATAAATATTTAAGATTTAGGCCTACGCATTTCAATTTCACAACAAAATTCCATCAAATTAAGCTAATAATTAAATTAAGAAATATTTTCAGTTTTATTAATTACACAATTCAATTGGATTTAATTTTGTTATGAAATTGAAATGCGCAAATCTTAAAAAGTGCACATTTTTTAAGCGTGTTAATATAGATGCATTTAAACGTTTTAGCCTATAGCCTATATAATTATTTATTTATTTTTTTTATTTTTTTTTAAGATTTACGCATTTTAATTTCAAAACAAAATTCCATAAAAATAAACTAATAATGAAATCAATAAATATTTTCAGTTTTATTAATTACGCAATTAAATTGGATTTAATTTTGTTATGAAATTGAAATGTAAAAAAATTGATCGTGTTAATAAAGATGCACTGATTTACGCATTTCAGTCTTCACTGTCTGAACAATCTTTCATAAAATATTACAAAATATCTAAGTTTTATTAATGTCATTTAAACCTTACGCAATTCAGTTTGATGCAACTTTATGTACCTGAAATGCGTAAATCTTAAAAATGAGCTCAAATGTTTTTAAGTGTGTAATTATAGATGCACTCAAAAAAAAT